>NC_069708.1:5972353-6272353 GCF_023699985.2 Odocoileus virginianus
AGTTATATAAATATTTTCAGATTATTTTCCATTACAGATTATTACAAGATACTGAATACAGTTCCCTCTGCTATACAGTAAATCATTGTTGCTTATCTGTTTTTTGTATTTTGTATTTGTTAATCCTATACTCCTGATTTATCCCCCGCTTCCCTTTGTTAACCATAAGTTTATTTTCTATGTCTGTGAGTCTGTTTCTGTTTTGTATATAGATTCATTGTATTATTTTTTTAGATTCCACATATCTTATAATATTTGCCTTTGTTTGACTTACTTCACCTAGTATGATATTCTCTAGGTCCATCCATGTTACTGCAAACAGCAACATTTCATTTCTTTTTTTATAGCTGCGTAATGGTATATATGTACCACATCTTTTCAAGCCAGTTGTCAGTTGGTGGACACCTGGGTTGCTTCTGTGTCTTGGCTATTGTAAATAGTGCTGCTATGAATGTTGAGGTGCATGTATTTTTTCAAATTAGAGTTTTCGTTTTTTCCAGATATATGCTCAGAAGTTGAATTGCTGGATCATATGGTATCTCTGTTTTAGTGTTTTAAGGAACCTCTATTCTGTTCTCCATAGCATCTGTACCAACTTACATTCCCAGCAGCAGTGCAAGAGGAGTCTCTTTTTTCCACACCCTCTCTAGAAATTTTATTTGTTTATTTTTTGATGATAGCCATTCTGACCAGTGTGAGGTAATACCTCATTATAGTTTTGGTTTGCATTTCTCTAGTAATTAGGGCTATTGAGCATCTTTTCATGTGCCTGCTGGACATTTATATGTCTTATTTGGAGAAATGTCCATTTAAATTTTCTGCCCATTTTTAACTAGGGCTTTTTTATATTGAATTGTACAAGGTGTTTTTATATTTTGGATATTAACCTCTTGTCAGTCACATACTTTGCAAAGATTTTCTCCTATTCTGTAAGTTGTCTTTTCATTTTGTTGATGGTTTCCTTTTCTGTGCAGAATCTTTTTATGTTTGATTAGGTCCCACTTGTTTATTTTTGCTTTTATTTATTTTGCTTTGGTAGACTGATGTAAATAAGAAAATATTTATGTGAGAGAATGCTTTACCAATGTTTTCTTCTAGTTTTGTGGTGTCATGTCTTATATTTAACTAAGTCTTTAAGCCATTTTCAATTTATTTTTGTATATGGTGTATCAGAATATTCTCATTTCATTGATTTTCACATAGCTGTCCAGCTTTTCCAACACCACTTGCTGAAGAGACTGTCTTTTCTCCATAGCATATTCTTGCCTCCTTTGTCCAGGATTAATTGACCTAGCTGTGTGGGTTTATTTCTGGACTCTATTCTGTTCCACTGATATATATATCGTTATTATTCTAACACCACACTGTATTGATTACTGTAGCTTTGTAGTGTTGTTTGAAGTTTGAAAGGGATATGCCTCCAGCTTTGTTCTTTTTCCTCAGGATTGTTCTGAAAATTCTGGGTCTTTTGTGGTTCCATATAAATTTTAGTATTTTTGTTCTAGTTCTGTGAAAAATGTCATGGATATTTAGATAGAGAGCACCTTAAATCTGTAGATTCCTCTGGATAGTGTACCGTTTTAACAATATTAATTCTTCCAATTCAAGAGAATGGTATAGCTTTCCATTTTTTGAATCATCTTCAACTTCCTATATCAGTGTTTTATAGTTTTCAACATATAGGTCTTTTACCTCCTTGGTATTATTTGTTCCTAGGTATTGTATTTTTAATACAATTTAAATTTTTTTTAACTTTCTCTTCCTGATATATCATTGTTAGTGTAATTTCTGTACCCTGCTACTTTGCTGAATTCATTTATTAATTCTAACTATTTTCTGTGTAGTCTCCTGGGTTCTCTATGAAGAGTATCATGTCATCTGCAAATAGTGAGTTTTACCTCTTCCTTTCCAATTTGGGTACCTTTTACTTCCTGTCTGATTGCCATAGCTAAGATGGAAATTTGTATTTCTTGATCTTTTTCATCCATTTTGCCACCCTCTCAAACCTCCCTCCCTTCTGCCAACCACCAGGCTGTTGTTCTCTTTAAGTCTGGATTTTTTTTTTGATTCCACATATAAATGAAATCATGTGATATTTATCTTTCTCTGACTTATCACACTTAGCATAACACCCTGAAGTTCCATTCATGTTTTCACAAACGGCAAGATTTTATTCTTTTTATGGCCGAGTAGTGCTCTATTGTGTGCATACATGTGTGTATTCTTTATTCACTCATTCATTAAAGGACACTTAGTGCATACATGTTTTCAAATTAGTGTTTTTATTTTCTTCAGATAGGTACCCAGTGAGTACCTATTGCTGAGTCATGCAGGAGATCTATTTTTAATTTTATGAGGAACCCCCATACTGTTTCCACAGTGGCTGTGGCAATTTATATTCCCACCAACAGGGGATGAGTGTACCATTTTATCCACATTATTTCTTTTTTTAAATTGGATTACAGTTGACTTGCAATGTTATATTAGTTGCAGGTATACAGCAAAATGATTCACTTATACATATACATATATCCATTCTGTTTTAGATACTTTTCTCATATAGATTACCACAGAATATTGAGTTGAGTTCCCTGTGCCATGTTGTTTATCTGTCTCATATATAGTAGTGTGTGGGTTCATCCCAATCTCCTGATTTATCCTTCCCCCCAACATTTCCCCTTTGGTAACATAAGTTTGTTTTCAATATTCATGAATCTGTTTTTGTTTTGTGAATAAGTTCATCTGTATAACTTTTTAAAATTAGATTCCACATACGAGTGATACTGTATGATACTTGTCTTTCTCTGCCTGACTTAATTCACCTTAGTATGATCTAGATTCATCCATGTTGCTGCAAATGGCATTATATTGTCCTTTTTATAGCTGAGTAGTATTCCACTATATATATGTACCATAGCTGCTTTATCCATTCCTCTGTCAGTGGACATTTTGGTTGTTTCCATATCTTGGCTATTGCAAATAGTGCTCCAATGAATATTGGAATGCATGTTATCTTTTCATATTATGGTTTTCTCTGGATATATGCCCAGGAGTGGGATTGTTGAATATTATGGTAGTTGTTTTTTTATTGAAGTATAATTGATTTGCAATATTGTGTTAATTACTGCTATACAACAAAGTGACTCAGTTATACATCTTTTCACATTATTTTCCATTATGGTTTATCATAGGATATTGTATATAGTTCCCTGTGCTATAGAGTAGGACCTTGTTGTTTGTCCAGTCTATATATACAGTTTGCATCTGCTAATCCCAAAGTACTACTCCACCCTCCCCTTGGCAACCTACCAGTCTACTCTCTATGTCCATGATTCTGTTTCTGTTTCATAGATAGATTCATTTGTGGCTTATTTTAGATTCCACATATAGAGGATATCATATGGTGTTTGTCTTTCTCTTTCTGACTTACTTCACCTAGTATGATAATGTCTAGTTGCTTCCATGTTGCTGCAAATGGCATTATTTTATTCTTTTTTATAACGGAGTAGTATTCCATTGTATACGTGTACCACCTCTTCTTTATCCATTCATCTGTTGATGGACATTTAGGTTATTTCCATGTCTTGGCTGTTTTGAATAGTGCTTCTATGAAAATAGGGGTGCATGAATCTTTTTAAATTAAATTTTTTGTCTGGATATATGCCCCAAAGCAGGGCTTCCCTGGTGGTTCAGATGGTAAAGAGTCTGCCTGCAGTATGGGAGACCCAGGTTTGATCCCTGGATTGGGAAGATCCCCTGGAGAAGGAAATGGCAACCTACTCCAGTATTCTTGTCTGGAAAATCCCATGGATGGAGGAGCCTGGTCAGCTACAGTCCATGGGGTCTCAAAGTGTCAGACACAACTGAGCAACTTCTCTTTCTCTTTCTATACCCAGAAGTAGCATTGCTGGATCATGTGGTAATTCTATTTTCAGTTTTCTGAGGAACTTCTGTACTATTTTCCATAGTGACTGCACCAACTTATATTCCCATATGGTAGTTCTATATTTTTTTAAGGAATCTCCATATTGTTCTCCATAGTGGTTGTGCCAATTTACATTTCCACCAACGGTGTAAAAGAGTTCCCTTTTTGCTGCACCTTCTCAAGCATTTATTGTTTGTAGACTTTTTGTTGATGACCATTCTGATGGTATAAGATGATACCTCATAGTAGTTTTGATTTTCATTTCTCTGATAGTGATGTTGAACATCGCTTCATGTGCTTTTTGGCCATCTGTATGTCTTCTTCGGGGAAATCTCTGTGTTATTTCTTATCTTCTTGGTAATAGCCATTCTGATAGGTATAAGGTAACTTACACTTTGAATGTATATTTTGCTCATGTATGATTTTCTAACATCATGTACCAGTCATTTGAAAAAAAACACTGGTCCACTGAATTGCATGGCCCTTCAAAATGCTGACATATTTCATAATTAATGGATCCAGTTGTCAACATTTTTAATTTTTGTTTGTAAACTTGAATTTTGTCATTGGCTGCATATACTGTCAATTGTTTCCTTGAGTGGCAGATTGCATTCTTTTTCAAGAAAATATCTGCTAGAATTCCAAATCTGCATAGCCATAGTTTATCCATTGTTCTTTCAGGGGAGAAAATGGTGTTTCCTGAAACAAGTTCAGCCCACAGCTCAATCATTCAAGTGTTTTTCCTGGAGACATCAGTGCTACTTCAGCCAAAGTGCTTTCTGCCTACTTCACATTTCATTACAGAGAATATTTTTTAAAGTGTATTCAAGGGTCAAGATTTAGTACTAATAAATCTACTTATTTAGGTATATATTGCTGAGACTAGAATGTCTATGACGTGAATTATTTACCTATTTAAGACACACAGTAACATTCACAAAGTAGATATCATTATTCCTGTTTTACAAATAAGGAAATTGAAGCTCAAAAAATGTTAAATAATTTTCTAGATCACTTAAGGACCAGGATTTAAAGATGAAAATCCAGATCTTCCTGGTTTTAAGCTTGTTCTATTGCCACTGCACCAAATCATTTTCATTCCATTGAACTATTTGGGCTTAGATAGCAGCTACTAAGACTTAATGAGTACTTACTGTATTCTAGAATCAGTTCTCAGATCTTTAAATGTGTTAACTCATTTAATCCTGCCACCCGGGTCCATGTTAGCCATATTTAGACAGGAGCAAACAGAGACAGAGAGGTTATTTAGGTTTTAAGGACACAGAGCTAATAATTTTAGCTAGGATTTTAACCCAAGAAGACTGACTTCAAAACCATTTTGCTGGGGATAGGGTAAAAAAAAAATAATAAACCATTTAGCTAAAACATCCCCTAATTAAAAGCACTAAAGAGAAAAACCTAAAATCACACACACACACACACACACACACACATATGTATGTGTGTGTGTGTGTGTATGACTGGCATACTGGTAATTGTTTTCTGAATAAAAGAGCTACTTAAATACATGAAACAAACACTTTTGCCTGTATGCATATAAAATATCATGTGATCACAAGGTTTTGGTTTATTAGTTTCGTTTTCTCACGGAGAAGCAGAAACATGTGTGGAAAAACCTTCTGAAGTGTGTGGAAATTTTAGGCAAGGAGTGAATTCACATAAGCCACTAAGAATAGAGTCCTAAAAAGGAGCCTAGTTCAGTTTATGTTTCAGATTTTCAAGATCAGGATGTGGTGGCCGAGTCTGCAGATGGGAAAATGATGTGGTCGATTTCATACTGAGCATATGACAGACACCCATTGAAGAGCACACCTGTTCCTGGCAAAGACCAGGGCACTGGAACAGTCATGGGTTTAACAATAGTACCATTTCCTTTAGCATTTACCACCACAAAAATTAGTCATCTTGGGGTATATTTCCTTTATCTAAAAATAATGGTCATGGTATTATTATGGTACTTAATCCAATAGAATGGGTTTATATGTTAACCCCCAAGACAAAAAAGCTCTTTTTCCTAAGTGGAACTCCGTTTCTCTAGTCACTGGGAGACTCTTCATATTGAAAGAAAGGTTACTCATTTTTAGCCATTAAAAAGCACAAAAGTGCAAATAACACTCCCCCAACTTGGCCATCCCACATGTGCTCAAGAAACTGCCTCCCCCTGGCCCGTGGGGCTCCTCCCTTACCCCCTCCCCCCTCGGGTACCGAAGACCCTGCTGTGAACTGTGACCCTGCTTCAGTGACACACTTCTGTCTTTTCTCAGTCTCCCTTTCCAAGTCCTGGCTGCACCTTCTTGCCTTTCCCAGGTCAGAGCAGGCCAGAGAGTCTCTGCAAGAAGAGAAGGGACTTTAGGGGCAGGAAAACCCTCCCTCAGGAGGTAACAGCATCTACCAGCAAGAAGAGAAGGCGTGCTCTGTAACTAAAGACTCCAAACGTTTCAGCTGCCTCCCCTCCTCTTTCTCCTCCACTTGCTCTCTTCCCCCTAAGGGTTTCAGTCTGCTTATCACACACAGAAGCTCGCTGGTGAGACGGATGAGAAAGGAAGAGGCAGCCAGCTCCTCCTCTCCACAGGAGAGGCTCATGTTCAACTCCTTCACACCCACCGCAGACACTCAGTTCCAAACCCGATAAGGGTTTCTCCTTCCTAAGGTTTCCCACTTCCCATATAGGCTGTATTTTCCAACCCTAGAATTCCACTCTCTGCCCACGTGGACTCCACCTACAGCTTGGAACCGCACCAGTCTGCTCTTCCATTTAGACCTGTCAGGAACCTCTGAGGATGTTTCCCCTGGAAGTATTGCTACACCTAGTGGTTCTGATCTGTACTTCTCATAACATAGACTCTGCCTTCATTCTGCTTAAATAAACTTTCCTGTGCTAGCCTGGGAACCTAACCACATTTCTATCTCCTCATTATTTCTAGCTACTCAATATATTTTCAACATAGAGTGTGTCCTAAGAACTATTTTATTATTGGACAAGATAAAACCCTACTTTTACACAGGAGACAAATACATTGATCCAACTTTAGTGCATTACTGGGGGTAAGTTGAAATCCCCAGCCCAAGAATTATTATTTTTTTGTGTGTGTGTGTTTTTTTTTCCCCCTGAAGTTTTTTTTTTTTTTTTTATTAGTTGGAGGCTAATTACTTTACATCATTACAGTAGTTTTTGTTATACATTGAAATGAATTAGCCATGGATTTACATGTATTCCCCATCCCAGTTCCCCCTCCCACCTCCCTCTCCACCCGATCCCTCTGGGTCTTCCCAGTGCACCAGGCCCGGGCACTTGTCTCATGTACCCAACCTGCAGCCCAAGAATTATAACACAAGTCAAGCCTTGCCCCATCAGAAGGTTGGCAGAGGACCTGTTCCCTTAGAAAGCAGTGCGTGTGTGTGTGTGTGCGTGCGTATGCGCACGTGAGTGTGCACACTCGTGCTCAGTCATGTCCATCTCTTTTATGATCCCATGGACTGTAGCCCACCAGGCTCCTCTATTCATGGGATTTTCTAGGCAAGAATGCTGGAGTGGGTTGCCATTTCCTTCTCCAGGGGATCTTCCTGACCCAGGGATTGAACCCATGTCTCCTGCATTGGCAGGCAGATTCCTGTTTTTATTTTTAGATATCTAAGGCCCCAGAGGGGTGATATGGCTTCCTAAATCCACATGGCCAGTGACAACCAAGCCAGGAACTGGAAGCTGGTTCTTCGGATGTTCAGTCGGGCGTGATTTCCACTGTAGAACTTCCTTGTTGTTGTTTTGTCGCTCAGTCATGTCCAACTCTTTGCAACACTATGGACTGTAACCCACCAGGCTCCTTCTGTCCATAGGATTTCCCAGGCGAGAATACTGGAGTGGGTTGCCATTTCATTCTCCAAGAGGCAGGCGGATTCTTTACTGCTGGGCCACCAGGGAAGCCCCCCAGAAAGCAGAGAGTAGTTCCCCAAACTTCCCACTACTAAGCCAAGAACAGAGCTTCTGGGAGAAGTGGAAGCTCCAGCACTCTACTAAGAAAGATACTGAGAAAAAGTTCTGAGTCCCCTGAGAGAGAACAGGAAAAGAGTCTCAGAGAAGGGGAGGATTGTTCCTGGCGTCTGTCCCAACTTTGATAAAGAAGTCACCTCAAGCACAGCCACACAGAACAGGTGCGGAGTGGCCCTGAGAGTCCCTCACATCAGGGCAGCCCTGCTGTGTCAAGGAGGATGGCAGAAGGCAAACCGACTAGGACAGCACCTGGGGTATGTTGGCCATGAGGAGGTGCTCTGAAGCGGAAGTTGGGGGTTGCAGCTAGGCAGAAATTTCTCCTTTACACCTGCAAAGTAGAACCAAACCAGAGATTCTTGTTAAGATTTCAATAGTTCTTTGTCATTCTCCTCCACGAATTTCTCTTTCCCTTCCTATCTCGTCACTGACCTCAACCACTCCACTTCTCCCAGCAGTGTCTCTTCCCAGCTAGAACTTAGCAACTTTGCACCCACCATTCCCCAGCCTCTGGCCAGTTCCCCACCATCCTCTTCAAAGTTCTTGTTCTCTCCCTAATCTCCATTCTCTGTCCTCCTCATGTTAACAATTCTGAGTCTCATTCAAAAGGTATCAGCTTCTCTTTAATTGCTTAATTGTCTTAATGGTCTTACTCCCAAAAAAGATATCTTGGACTTCAGTAGTTCTTGTTGTTATTGTTTAGTTGCTAAGTTGTGTCCAACTCTTTTTGTGACCCCATGGATTATAGCCCACCAGGCTCCTTTGTCCATGGGATTTCCCAAGCAAGAATACTGGAGTGGGTTGCCTTTTCCTTCTCCAGGGGATCTTTCCAACCCAGGGGTTGAACCCACATCTCCTGCATTGACAAGTGGATTCTTTACCACTGAGCCACTTGGGAAACCTTCAGTAGTTCTTGCCACTTAGCGAAAGTACTGACAATTTCAGTGAACTGAAATGTAATGGATCGCTAAGATCTGTTGTAAGGAAACAAGATGCTGAATGATGTTTAAGCTGTGCTATCATTTATGTGGGGGAAATACACACACACACACACACACACACACAGAGTTCTAAATACATATGTTATATCTGGAAAGTATGGAAGAAGCTTTTAATATATACCCTTTGGTGTCCTTTTAAAAATATTTTATTTGCTCCATGGCTGATTCATATCAATTTATGGCAAAAACCACTACAATACTGTAAAGTAATTAGCCTACAACTAATATAAATAAATGAAAAAAATAAAATAAACTAAAAAAAAAATATTTTATTTGCTTAGCTATGTGGAGTCTTAGTTGCATCACATGGCATCTTTGATCTTTGTTGCAGCATGTGGAATCTTAAAGTTGTGGATTGTAGGATCTAGTTCCCTCGTGAGGGATTGAACCCAGGCCCCTGCATTGGGAGCACAGAGTCAGCCACTGGACCACCAGGGAAGTTCCTCCCTTTCATGACTTTTGCAATTGATGTTATGGAAATGAATTACCTTTTGTACAAAAGAGAGTTTATCTTTAAAAATAAAAGGGTGTATGAGAAAAGTTATTTTATATTCAATTATAAACAAGAATATTTTTTAAAAAATGTTTATTACATAAGGATAGCCACCAAATAATAACAGTGGTTATCTTTCAAAGATATCATATGAAAAATTTTTTCCTTCCTCTCCCTTTTCGCTTATTTGAGATTTCTGTTTTATAATGGATATGTTTTACTTGTCTATGAAAACTAATAAAGTAGAAAATAAAATGAGCACTGTGAGGGCAGGGAGTGAACGGAAATGCCTGTACTTCGCTGTAAACCTCCATTCACTCTAAAAAATAAAGTCTTTTAAAAATGTTTGGAATATTTCCATATTATAAAAGACAAAATTATAGAAATTCAAGCAATGGGGAAAGCCAGGGAAAACTATTTACAGAAATATCCCATACACCTTTCCATGTACATCTTCCTAATAGCTGCCCAGTTTGAAGCTAGAGCTATTTTCTATTATTTATCCACTCAGTACTCTATACTGAGTGCCTCATTTGTTATTATAAATATATACCAACAAGGCACAGCTTTGTATATGTCCAAGCATCCTCAAACCTCCAAGAGACCCAAGACCTGAGAGCCTCCTCCTTAGCATAGTCTCAGTTCAGAGTTACCTAGAGCATTCCTTCCCAAGTTGCTAGTATACAAATACCATCAGCCCACTGCCCTGATGGGGACAAGTTCCAATTTCAGGAACCATGCCTCCTCCCCTCAAATGTACCTTGATGAAAGCACCTTGACCAAGAAATCAAGGATTTCAGCAGATCTCCTTTTTAAAAATATTTCTTTTGGCTGTGCCAGGTCTTAGTTGCAGCACATGGAATCTTTGATCTTCACTGTGGCATGTGGGATATAGTTCCCTGACCAGGGGTTGAACCTAGGCCCCTGAATTGGGAACATGGAGTCTTAGCCACTGGGCCACCAGGGAAATCCCAACAGATCCCCATCTCAGTCTTAATAAATAACTTGTCACTGCCAGAACTAGGGCAACTCTTATAGTTTCTCCATGCCTTCAGCTATGGGATTGCCATCTATCTCCTACTTGCTTTCTCCTACATCATTCCTTCTTTATCTGTTCAGGCATTTGATCATTCATATTCCATGCATTTTTTTTTACCTTATCTCCAGTGTCAGGGGGTAGGAGATAGCTCCTACCTCCCCAAGTAGAGATTGCCAAAGTTCTAGTTTCAAGAATGCCAAGGTTGATTCAGAGTTTCAAGTCAGAGTATCATCCATACTTTAGTAGGAAAACTATTTTAAACAGTGCTACCACAGTAATGAGTTATGGCCAAAAACCTTGAGTAAGATTTTTTAAGTGAAATTGAAAGTCAGTCAGTCGTGTCCAACTTTTTGTAAGCCCATGAACTGGTGCTTGCCAGGCTCCTCTGTCCATGGAATTCTCCAGGCAAGAATAGTGGAGTGGGTAGCCGTTCCCTTTTCCAGGTGATCTTCCCAACCCAGGGATAGAACCCAGGTCTCCCGCACTGCAGGTGGATTCTTTTACTCTCTGAGCCACCAGGGAAGGCCAAGAACACTGGAGTGGGTAGTCTATCCCTTCCCCAGGGGATCTTCCCAACCCAGGGACTGAACTCGCATCTGCATTACAGGCAGATTCTTTACTAACTGAGCTACCAGGGAAGCCCAGATTTGGTAGGTTTCCTTTTGTTCATACTTATTTCCTTTTGTTGGTGCTGGGTCTTCATTGCTGCCTGGGCTTTTCTCTAGTTGCAGAGAGCCTGGGCTGCTCTTCTTCGCTGTGCACAGGCTTCTCATTGCAGTGGCTTCTCTTGGTGTGGAGCACAAGCTCTAGGGCTCGCGGGCTTCCGTGGTTGTGGCACATGGGCTCAGCTCCTGTATACACCCCTTCCAGCCTCTGTCACACGCCCCTCCAGCTTCTCTGACTCCAAGCGTGCGTGTGTGTTTAACTCTGTGCAAGAGGTACCAGCTTCCACTGTGGTAGATCTTCTCTATCCACTCATCTGTCATTGGACATCGAGGTTGCTTCCGTGTCTTAGCTACTGTGAATAGTGCTCTTGGGAACACTGGGGTACTTGTGTCGTTTTGAATTGTGGTTTTCTCAGGGTATATGCCCAGCAGCTCGGCACTCTGTGATGACCTTGATGTATAGCAGGAGGTGGGGTGGAAGGGATGTTCAAGAGGTAGGGAATATACATACACACATACAAAACTATATATGTTTTGCTGTAGAAGAAACCAACACAACATTGTAAAGCAACTATATTCCAATTAAAAAAAAATAATGTACCAGCTTCTCCTTTGGGATACTCCCATCATCCCAGTTGGAGGCTTAAAGGTGTGAGAGACTGACAGTGATTCCAGTCCACCTTCCTAGGTTCCAGCTCAGCCTCACAGCTTCCAGCTTTTTCTTGTTCCTCCTATTTCACGTTGGTTTCCTTTCCCTTCCCAACTGCCTCCTTGAAGCCTTCAGTCTCCAGCATCAATAGCCTCATGTAGATTTTTAAAATTAGCTCCTACAACTGGGTTAGGCCAAATCTCTACAATAAATCTAGACTATATATAATATATCATATACAGGTGATGTTTAATATGCAAATTATATCTCATATTCAAAGACTGTTTGTGTGTATGTAAAAAGTCTAGTCGTTCTGTTTCCCTCACCGACCAACACAGAGAACCCCCAAATCCTAGCCAGCCAAGATGAGTAGAAGGAACTTCTAGTGGCCTCCATCCATAAGAGGCTGAAATTGCCATAACTCTTGGGTGGAAAAAACTGAGATAACCATCAATATATGAGAAGAGAGGAAATCAGAAGCAGAGGACAGAAACAGTGGTGACGCTGTACCATCTAGGGTCTCACTACTCAGGGACCCTTCAGCTTAATAGCCCCCAGTCTCTATGCACATCCCTAAGTGGACATGGACGAGAGGAGAGTATTCTAAAGCATTGGACGATTTGTTCAGGCTGCAGCTGGGTATCAGATGAAGCAGTCGACATGAAGTCCTTGTAAAATTTGCTGAGAGAAGATGTTCAGCTTCACTTTCATCAGAGAAATATAAATTGGAACTAAAAAGTGATTCCATTTTCCCCTTACAAGAATGGTCACAGATATCTATAAAAAATGTAATTGAACAAACCGTCTGACTGGGCAATTTTATTCTTACTTATTTATCAGAGTGATATCTTCACATGTGTGTGAAATGATGTATGTATGAAGATATCCACTACAGCATTTTTTTTATTATAGCAAGAGATTGGAAATTGCCCAAGTGTTCCCCAGTAAGGAATTGGATATATAAATATGGTTCATCAATATAACAGAGCATAATGCATCTATTTAAAAGAATGAAACTGTTATATGTGTACTGATACAAAACTGTCTTCAAGATATATTGTTAAGTGAAAAAGAGGGCTCATATAATGTGTATACAGTATGCGTGTGTGTGTGTGTGTGTGTGTGTGTGAAATGCTAGAACATCTCTGGAAGAATTCACATGAAACTGGGAATTTTAGTTACCTCCAGAGAAAAGAGTTAGATGCCTAGGGAATTGTTTACACTTTTGTACAGTATCTCTAAATAACCTCTTCCTCCCCCTAGAACTTAATTTTTAAAATTCTTACAGCTTTGTTCCAAACACCACTTTTTAAGGAATGGCCCTTGACCTTTTTCTCATGGCAAGAATGGGCTGAAGAACACAAGTGACAATTATACCTAAGATTAAGCAAGCTCACACCCAGATTTCCCCTGTAAAAGTAATTCTGCCTAGAAGATATTATGAACATGTATTGTTGTTGTTCAGTCACTCAGTTGTGTCCTACTCTTTGCGACCCCATGGACTGCAGCACACCAGGCTTTTGTCCTTCATCATCTCCCAGAGTTTGCTCAAACTCATGCCCATCGAGTTGGTGATGCCATCCAACCGCCTCATCCTCTGTCGTCCCCTTCTCCTCCTGCCTTCAATCTTTTGCAGCATCAGGGTCTTTTCCAATGAGTCAGTTCTTTGCATCAAGTGGCCAAATTATTGGAGCTTCAGCTTCAGCATCAGTCCTTCCAATTCAGGACTGATTTCCTTTAGGATTGACTGGTTTGATCTCCTTGAAGTCCAAGGGACTCAAAATTTCTCCAACACCACAGTTCAAAAGCAACAATTCTTTGGTGCTGAGCCTTCTTTATGGTCCAACTCTCACATCCGTACATGACTACTGGAAAAACCATAGCTTTGACTATATGTATAGGTAAGAAAAATATATAGACCCAGGAGGGGTGCTAAAGAAGGAGATATGCCAGAGAATAAGAGCTTTAGTGTGATGAGGGCATGATCAGTTTCAGGGATGGCATAATGGCCTAGGGAGGAAGAGTGTTAGGAACTAGGAAGATCTTCCTGTGCAGAAACTGGTGGAGTTAATAGAAGGATAGTTGGTGTGTATTTGGGAGGATTGAGACAGAGATTTATAATAATCAAATCCTCATAACAGAAGGAGTTTGAGTTTACCACCAAGATAATGAGGCAAAACCCCAAATATTAGTCATTATGTACATGGAATACATCAAGAAAGAGAAGTTCTTTTTGCTTTGTTTTTAGTATCTATTTATTTGGCTGTGCCTGGTCTTAGTTGCAGCATGCAAGATCTTTGATCTTCATTGTGACATGTGCAAACTTTGTTGTGGCATGTGGGATCTAGTTCCCTGACCAGGGATCAAACCTGGGCTGCCTGCATTTGGAGCACAGAGTCTTAGCCACTGAACAACCAGGGAAGTCCCTTGTTTTGTTTTTCAAGTATTTCCTTTGTAGCCAAGAGAAGTGGCAGGATCAGGCCTGAAACTTAGGCGACTCTTTCTGTCTGTGTGTATTAGTCACTCAGTCATGTCCGACTCTCCAACTCTTTGCGACCCCATTGACTATAGCCTGCCAGACTCCTCTGTCCATGGGATTATTTAGGCAAGAATACTGGAGTGGGTAGCCATTCCCTTCTCGAGGTATCTTCTCAACCCCAGGGATCGAACCTGGGTCTCCTGCATTGCAGGCAGATTCTTTACCATCTGAGCCACCAGGGAAGCCCCAGGACAAGAAATACTCTACAAGCTAGTGAATTCCTGATGCTATTAATAATATCCAGCTACACAGGTAGAGATATAAAAGGCATGCCTCTTGGTATACAACTTTGACAGGCCCTCCAAAACCCCTTTAAAATCCTGATGGTGGGTAACTGGGTGCATGAGCACTGAGATACCAATTTCCCATTGTACTCAACCCAATAACCAGATGAAATATCCTAGTCATGAATGGCATTTTACAAACATACATCTGAAATTTTATTTGAAGCTCTTGAAAATGGAGTAAATTTTCTTTACAAGCTGAAAAGTCTGTTCTTTTTAGCTGTTTAATAAGTTGTTTCATTTTGCAGTTCATAAGTAATTTGTTTTAGATGTCAGAAATAATGATCTCATACTTGCTCACAATTTTTATATGTTTATTTCCAATATTTAAGAATGCTTTTGTAAATGCTTTGGTTGCCAGACAAACACAACTATTTTGTTCTCAAATGTTTGTCCTCTATAATAAAAGTGGAGTGTTATTACCTAATTATTACTTATTTTTTCATAATTTTGGAGGTATAAAGTGGCTTGCCCCAAAGTCACGCTATTGGCTTATAGCTGATTTCTACATTTTGGTAATTTTTAAATTTGTCGTCATCCTATAAAATGTATATGCTAAACTGAAACACATGGAAAACTAGTTTGTTGGTGTATTAATCAGGGCTCTCCAGGGAAACACAATAAATAGAGACAGATAGAGACACAGAAAGGATTTCCTCATATTTTAAGGAATTTCCTTATATGATTGCAGGGGCTGGAAAGTCCTCAATCTTTAGAGCAACCTGACAAGCTGAAAAATCCAGCAAAAACTGGATATCTTGAGTCCAAAAGTCATCTGGAGGCAGAATTCCTTCTTCACAGGTAGACCTCACTCTTCTTTTAAGGCTCTCAACTGATTGGATGAGGCCCACCCACATTATGGAGAATAATCTGCTTCACTCAAAGTCTGCTTATTTAAATGATAATTACATCTGAAAAGTACTTTTATAGTAGCATCTGAACTGGTATTTGGCCAAGTAACTAGGCACCATAGCCTAGCCCAATTGATGCATAAAATTAACCATCACTGGATTTTGAATGGTTGCGTGTGACTCATATTCTAAATTAACAATCATTTAAGCAAGATAGCTTTCAAGTGAGCAGTCAGATGTAGCAATCCCAAGCTGGTAGAGTTGACTCTACAGTCGTTATGGGTCCAATCCCATTAGAGTTTGTTGCTCCACTATCCTTAATACATAGTTTCTGCCTCATGTCCCATGATGACTGCTTTAGCCTCAACTATCACAGTTTCATTAAAGTTTGCAGAAAGAGGGGAACAAGAAGAAGAGCATCTACTTTACTTTAAAGATACTTTGGGGAAGTTTCACATCTATTTTACACATGGTATAGAATTTAATTACATAACCACAGTTAGTTACACTGGAGGCTGAGAAATATTTTGGTATTTATTTACCAGGCTAAAATTCAGGGAATCAGAATTTTGAAATTCATGGGAGAAAAAAGAATGGGATAGATACTGGGAAGAGATCTACCAGGTACACTTTACTACACTGAACAACTGAAAGGATGCTATTTTTATTATGGCCTCCACCATAAATTATTCAGGCTACCAATATGTGAATGTGAATTAGTGAGTATCACATAAAAGTAGACTTAGCCTACGTATGTTTGATAGGGCTATGCTAATCAAGAGGTACCAGTCATATCATAGTCTGTACCATGAGTCTTTCTTAATTTCTACTACTCAATGTGAAGGTAAGTGACAACCCCATGAAAGTAGACATTGCATATATGGTTGGGTGCAATGCACAGCTGAAGGGGAGCCATTCATATTCTACTCTATTCCATAGATCTTTCTGGACTCCATATGCTCAGTGTGGAGGTAAGAGATGGCCTCGTAAAAGAAGACTTACTCTATATTCAGTTGTGAACACTGCACACCCAGAGGATGCCATTCACATCACAGTCCATGCCAGGTTTCTTTCTGGACTCCTGATATGCTCAAAATGGAGGTAAGTACTCATAGATGCACTGCACAACTCAACTGGTGTAATTTACATTTCAGTATATACCATGTACCTTTCTGGACTCCTCATGTGGTCAGTGTGGCATTAGTAATGATCTCATGAAAATAAATGTGGCTGTGCTCCACATCTTAAGGGATTCTCTTCATATTACAGTGTATGCCGTGAGTCTTTCTGGATTCTTCACATGCTCAAACATATGTTTCATATGTTAATATGAGGAAGTGTTGCCACATGTAGTTAGATTGTGCCGCGTACATTGAGTGCACCGAAAAAACAAGTGATGCCAGTCATATGCTAGTCTTTGCCGTAAATCTTTCTAATCTCCTCATATGCTCAATATGAAGGTCAGTGATGGCCACATGAAAGCAAATTTATCCTTGTACATTTGGGTACACTGTGCAACTGAAGATTACCGTTTACTGTCTGGTAAATTCCATACCTGTTTCTGGATTTCTCATATGCTACTGTGGAAGTTAAGTGATGATCATTGTGAGTTTAGACTTATCTCACTTATAGTTGGATATACTGTACTATTCAAGAACTGACAACTACATCCTAGTTTATGTCACAGATCATTCTGTGATCATATAGTTCATATAGTCAATATGGAGGTTATTGATGGCCTTATGAAATTAGACTTACTGCATATATTATTGAGTACACTGCACAACTTAAGCAGTGCCATTCACACAGTGAGTTCTGAACCCATACACTTAATGTGGGGTAAATGCCACATCCAAATAGATTTATTCTGTCTAAATTTTGGTGCACTACAAAACTTAAAGATGCCAACCAGATTCTAATTTGTGACATAGATCTTTCTATACTTTCATATGCTCAATGAATGAGTAGGTGATTCCTGCAGTAAGACTTCCCTGGTGGCTCAGATAGTAAAAGTGTCTGCCTACAATGCGGGGGACCTGGGTTCGATCCCTGGGTCGGGAAGATCCCCCTGGAGAAGGAAATGGCAACCCAGTCCAGTACTCTTGCCTGGAAAATCCCATGGACCGAGAAGCATGGTGGTCTACAGTCCATGGGGTCACCAAGAGTCGGACACGACTGAGCAACTTCACTTTCACTTTCCCACAGTAAAGAAGGATTATGCAAAATGCAAATAAAAACCACAGTGAGATATCACCTTACGCCTGTTAGAGTGGCTGTTACCAAAAAGACAAGAAAAATAAGTAGGATTGGCAAAGATGTGAAGAAAAGCGAAGCCTTGTACACTTGGTGGGAATATAAATTGATGCAGCCACTAATTTTCTTTGAAAATTAAAAATATAACTACCATATGATCCAGCAATTCCACTTCTGGGTATTTGTCTAAAATACTTCTGGGTACTAATTTAAAAAGATACATACACCCATATGATCATTGCAGCATATTTTACAGTAGCTAAAATATGGAAACTATCTAAATGTCCATCACTGGACAAATGAATAAAGAAAATGTGGTATATGTATACAATGGAATATTATTGAGCCATAAAAAAGAATGAAGTCTTGCCACTTGTGATCGCATGGATAGACCTTAAGGGCATTGTGCTAGGTGAAATAAATAAGACAGAAAAGGGTAAGTACAATATGATCTCACTTGTATATAGAATTTTAAAAATTAATTAAGTAATTTCATGAGTATAGATTGATAAAGGCATAGATGTAGAGAACAAACTTATGGATACCAAGGAGGTAAGGGAGGGTAAAATGAATTGGAAGGTTGGGATAGACATATATACACTAGTGATACTCTGTATAAAATAGATAACTACTGTATAGCACAGGGAATTCTGCTCAGTGCTCTGAGTAGAAAGTCCAAAATGGGAAGAAATTGGAAGAAAGTCCAAAAAATAGGGGATATATGTATACACATAGCTGATTTACTTTTCTGTACGGCAGAAGCTAACACAGCATTATAAAGCAACTATATTCCAATAAAGCTTTTATAAAATTCAAAAAAGGCTTATGTATGCTTATGGCTGATTGACGATGTATGACATAAACCAATACAACATAGTAAATTAATTATCTTCCAATTAAAAATTTTTAAATAGTCAAAAAATACTCTAAAATTGAATAAATACTACCTCAAAGAAGATAAATTGTTGTCAGATAAGCACATAAACAGATGGTCGACATCATTAGTTCAAGGAAATGCAAATTAAAATTATAATGAGCTTGTACTAAATACTTGTAAGAATGTCCAAAATTAAAATGGCTGACCATACCAAGTTTTGGTGAGGATGTGGAGCAACTCGAGCTTTTATACATTTCTAGTGGAGATCTAAAATGGCACAGTCATTTCAGAGGACATTTTTACATTTTGTCAAAGAGTTAAACATATACCAGCCATATGATCCAACTATTCCACTCCTAATTATTGCCTAATGAAAGAGGAATAAATGCATACATAGATCCACACAAACACTCGTATACAGATGTCATACTTTACAGTTATACTTGTAATAACCAAAAACTAGAAATATCCTTGTGTGCATGCTTAGTCGCTCAGCCATATCCAACTGTTTGCAACCCTGTGGACTGTAGCCCGTGAGGCTCCTCTGTTCATGAGATTTTCCAGGCAAGAATACTAGAGCAGGTAGCCATTCCCTTTTCAAGGGAATCTTCCTGACTTGGGGATCAAACTGGGGTCTCCTGCATTGCAGGTGGATTCCTAACTGTCTGAGCCACCAGGAAAGCTCAATGTCCTGAATGTCTGTAAACAAGTAAATGAATTAAAAGATTGTGATGTATCAGTAAACAATAGGGAATGCACTAGTGATACAACATGGGTGAATCTCAAAGTAATTTTCTATGGTAAAAAAAGCCAAACAGAAATGAGTACATACTGCATGATTCCATTTGCACAAAACTTTAAACTATATAAATTAATCAATAGCAACAAAAATGCATCAGTAATTGCCTGGAGAAATGAGGTGGAGGGTTCAGGAGAGAAAGATAACAAAGGGGGAGTAAAATGTTCATTATCTTGATTGTGGTAATGAATTCATGAATGTGTACATATGTCAAAACTCATCAAACTATATCCTTTAAATATGTGAACTTCATTATATGTCAGTGATAGCTTCATGACGCTATTAAAAATAATATAAAAATCTTCTGCAGTAAATTAGCTTGTTGTATTCCAAAAGATGTTCAGTTACAGTTGATGCTTTGGCATCAGTGCAAAAGCCTCAGAAGCAATTAACAGAATGAGAGACATGGTCAAAGAACAGCTGCCTTGTGGCTTAAAAGAATGTAAAAATAACTTCAACCAACTGAGAAAAGAGGAAGCAATTTTAGAAACAAATGTTAATCATTCCTCATTTTATAAATTATTTCTAAATATATTTTGTTAGTAACTTGTTTTATTCCTTAAGTTGAAGCTTTTTTAAATTTAAAATTTAGAAGATACATAAACACACACACCCATTTCAAGGAAGAAAGAGATTGCAATCACTGTGACCAGTTAATCTCAAATGATATGGCATAGTTTGTAACATAAATTAGAGCTGAGAGAAGGCAAATGTTCTTCTAAGCTAATAAAACAAAATGTTACTTCCCAATAAATAAAAGTCCAGTGTATATTAGAGAGAAAACTGGATTTCTCTTATAGGGCTTTGTCTTTTGTCTCTTATAGACAGATGTTGGGAAGAAAATTAATTTTTGTGACAGTAGGATGTGTTTGATTTTAAATTTTCTAGGAGATCAGCCAGAGCTCGTTATTCTTCATGTTCCCCTTCTCTAGGACCTCTTTCCCCCAACAGAGACTACCAGAGTCTAAGCATATCTGCCTTAGCAGTGGTAACTAGAAAGAAAAGAAAGGCATACTGAAAATAGAAGTACTTAAAGCTACAAAATCTGCAAAGCTGCAGAACAGGCTAATGGATGCTATGATGTAATTATTTCTACTGGGGAATCTGGCAAATACTTAGGGCAAGGCCTCATCTCCTGCCCTACCCTTTACACCAAAGGAAAAGAATAAAAAGAGAGGGACTTCCGTGGTGGTCTAGTGGTTAAAACTCAGCACTCCCAATACAGGAGGCCTGGGTTTGATCCCTGTCAGGGAACTAGATCCCACATGCTGCAGCTAAGACCTGGCACAGCCAGATAAATAAATGAATAAAAATAAAAATTTTTAAAAAAGAATAGAGAGAAATGGTTTTGAAAGCATATTAGTCTGAGTCAAATCAGGAAAGAAAACGTCTACAAAGAAAGTTTGCCATATAAAGAATTACTAATAAAAAGTGACATCAGCAAGAGAGTGGAATAGGAGATCTCAGCCCTCATGTCAACACAGGCATCATGGAAATCCGAGAAAGAGAAGATAAAGAGAAAGGGGCAGAAAGCTTATTAAAAGAACTAATGACTGAAAACTTCCCAAATCTGGGGAGAAAAATGAACATCCGGATTCACGAAATTCAAAGACTTCAAACAGGTTGAACCTAAAGAGGTCTATACTGCTACACATGGTCATTACAGGCATACCTTGTTTTAATTTACTTTGCTTCATTGTACTTTACATATATTGCTGTTATTTTTTAAGACAAATTGAAGGTTTATGACAACCTTGCATAGAGCATGTCTACCAGTGCATTTTCCAATAGTGTTTGCTCATTTTGTGTCTCAGTGTCACATTTTGATCATTGAAACAATATTTCAGACTGTGTTACTATTTGTTATGGTGATCTCTGATCAGTGATCTTTTTTCTTAATTTTTATTTATTTATTGAACTATACCAGGTCTTAGTTGCAGCATGGGAGATCTTCAATCTTCATGGCAGCACACAGGATCCTTTCATGGCATATGAACTCTTAGTTGCAGCATGTGGGATCTAGTTCCCTGACCAGGGATCAAACCCCTGCTCCCTGCAGTGGAAGGAGAGTCATAACCACTGGACCACCAGGGAATTCTCACAACATTTTTTAAAATTGAAATATAGCTGATTTACAATGTTGTGTTAGTTTCTGGTGTACAGCAAAGTGATTCAGATAGATATGTCTGTATGTGTGTGTGTATTCTTTTTCATGTTCTTTTCTATTATGATTTGTTGCAAGATATTGAATAGAGTTCCTTGTACTAAACAGTAGTACCTTGTTGTTTATCTTATATACAATAGTTTGTATCTGCTAATCCTAGACTTTTTTGTTTGTTTGTTTTTAAATTAATTTATTTATTTTAATTGGAGGCTAATTACTTTGCAATATTGTGGTGGTTTTTGCCATACATTGACATGAATCAGCCACGGGTGTACATGTGTCCCCCACCCTGAACCCCTTCCCAGCTGCCTCTCCATTCCATCCCTCTGGGTTGTCCCAGTGCACTGGCTTTGAGTGCCCTGTTTCATGCATCAAACTTGGACTGGTGATCTATTTCACATATGATAATATACATGTTTCGATGCTATTCTCTCAAATCATCCCACCCTTTCCTTCTCCCACAGAGCCCAAAAGTCTGTTCTTTATATCTGTGTCTCTCTTGCTTTCTCACATATAGTGTTGTCATTACCATCTTTCTAAATTCCATATATATGCGTTAATAAACTATATTGGTGCTTTTCTTTCTGACTTAACTTCACTCTGTATAATAGGCTCCAGTTTCATCCACCTCATTAGAACTGATTCAAATATGTTCTTTTTAATAGCTGAGTAATATTCCATTGTATGTATGTATCAGAACTTTCTTATCCATTTGTCTAAACTTTTAATTTATCCCTACCCATTGCCCCCTTTGGTAACCATAAGTTTGTTTACTGTCTATGAATCTGTTTCTGTTCTGCAAACAAGTTCATTTGTATTGTGCTTTAGATTTTACATATGATATTACATGTAAGTAATATCATATGTAAATAATATGTTCATTAGGTTCGATCCCTGGGTCAAGAAAACCCCCTGGAGAAGGAAATGGCAACCCACTCCAGTATTCTTGTCTGGAAAATCCCATGGACAGAGGAGCCTGGAAGACTGCAGTCTATGGGGTCTCAAAGAGTCAGGCACGACTCAGTGACTGAACAACAGCAACAATATCATATGGTGTTTGTTTTTCTCTTTCTGACTTACTTCACTTAGTATGACAATCTCTAGGTCCATCCCTGTTGCTGTAAATGAAATTGTTTCATTCTTTTTATGGCTGTGTAGTATTCCTGTGTGTGTGTGTGTGTGTGTGTATAAACTACATTTTCTTTATCCATTCATCTGTCAATGGACATTTAGTTTGCTTCTGTGTCTTGGCTATTGTAGATAGTACTGGGGTGCATGTATCTTTTTGAATTAGAGTTTGCTCCAGATATATGCCCAGGAGTGGGATTACTAGATCATATGGCAACTCTATTTTTAGTTTTTTAAGGAAACTTCTTACTCTTTTCCATAGTAGCTGCATCAACAGTGTAGGAGGGTTCCCTTTTCTCCACACCCTCTCCAGCATTTGTTATTTGTAGACTTTTTAATGATGACTATTCTGACTGGTGTGAGATGGTACCTAATTGTAGTTTTGATTTGCATTTCTGTAATAACTAGCCATGTTGAGCATCTTTTCATGTGCCTGGTGTATATCTGTATGGCATCTTTGGAGAAATGTCTATTTAGATCTTCTGCCCGTTTTTTTTATTAGGTTTTTTTTTGTTTGTTTTGAGTCATATGAGTTGTTTGTATGTTTTGAAAATTGTTGGTAGCATCATTTGCAAATATTTTCTCCCAGTCCATAGATTGCCTTTTCATTATGTTGTTGGCTTCCTTTGTTGTGCTAAAGCTTTGAAGTTTGATTAGGTCCCATTTGTTTACTTTTGCTCGTATTTTCATTGCCTTGGGAGACTGACCTAAGAAAACATTGATATGATTTTTTTCGGAGAATGTTTTGCCTATATTCTCTTTTAGGAGTTTTATGGTCTCATGTCTTATATTTAAGGCCTTAAGCCATTTTGAGTTTATTTTTGTATATGATTTTAGAATATGTTCTAAATTCATTGATTTACATACAGCAGTCCAACTTTCCCAATCACCATTTGCTGACGAGGCTATCTTTTCTCATATATTCTTACCTCCTTTGTTAAAGATAAATTGATTGAAGGGATGAGGCTTTATTTCTGGGCCCTCTATTCTGTTCCATTGATCCTTATGTCTGTTTTTTTTTAATTTTTTTTGCTAATACCATACTGTTTTGATTACTGCATCTTTGTAGTACTGAGAAGTCTGGGAGGTTTATGTCTCCAGCATTGTTCTTTTCCCTCAGAATTGATTTAGCAATTCTAGGATTTTTATGGTTCCATATAAATTTTAGGATCATTTGTACTAGTTCTGTGAAAAAGGTCATTAGTAATTTGATTGTGATCACATTAAACCTGTAGATTGCTTTGGGTAGTATGGCTATTTTGGCAATATTAATTCTTCCAATCCAAAAGCATTGGATATCTTTCCTTTCTTAAAATCATCTTCAGTTTCCTTTATCTATGTTTTATAGTTCCCAGCATATAAGTCTTTGACCTCCTTGGTCAGTTTTATTTCTAAGTCTTTTTTATGTTATTTTAAAAGGAATTGTTTTTTACATTCCCATTTTGATATTTCATTGTTAGTGGAAAGAAATGCAACAGAATTTTATATGCTGATCTTGTATCCTGCTATCTTGCTGAATTCATTCATCAATTCTGGTAGTTTTTGTATGTAAACATAGCTTTTACTGGAAAACTAAAAAAATTGTGACTCACTTCATTGTGATATTCACTTTATTGTGGTGGTCTGGAACCAAAACCACAATATCTTAGCAATTTATGCCTATAAATTGTCAAAAGTTAGAGATAATGAGAATCCTGAAAGCAGCAAGAGAAAAGTGACTCTTTGCATACAAAGGGACCCCCATAAAACTAGCAGCAGATTTCTTAGCAAAAACCTTGCAGTCTGGGAAACAGTGGAATGATATATTCAAAGTGCTCCAAAAAAAAAAAATGCTATGAGCCGGTAATACTAACTATACCTAGCAAAACTCTCCTGTAAAAGTCAAGGGAAAGGCTTCCCTGGTGGCTCAGTGGTGAAGAATTCGCCTGCCAGTGCAGAGACATGGGTTCAATCCCAGATCTGGGGAAGATCCCACATGCTGTGGAGCAACTCAGCCCGCATGCCACAACTATTGAGCCTGTTCTCTAGAGCCCATGCTCCACAGCGAAAGAAGCCACCACAATGAGAAGCCCATGCACTGCAACAAAGACCCAGCACAGCCAAAAATAAATAATTTTTTAAAGGCCAAGGAAAGATAAAAGACAAACAAAAACAGAGAATTTTGTTCACCACTAGACATACTTTACAAGAAGTGCTAATGGGAGTTCTATAAATTGAAATGAAAGTACACTGAACAGCAACATAGAAGCATATAAATGTATACATCTCACTGGTAAAAGGAAATATATAGGCAAATATGAAAGTGAAGGTGTTAGTCATTCAGTCATGTCCGACTCTTTGTGACTCCATGAACTTTGGCCTGCCAGGCTCCTCTGTTCATGGAATTCTCCAGGCAAGAATACTGGAATGGGTTGCCATTTCCTTCTCCAGGGATCTTCCTGGCCCAGGGATTGAACCTACGTTTCCTGCATTGGAGGCAGATTCTTTACCATCTAAGCCACCAGGGAAGACCGGGCATGTAATAGTGGTACATAGGACACATGTGACCCTGGCATAAATGTTAAAGACAAACGCATTAAGAGTAAATATAAGCACAAAAATTTGTTAGTAGATGCACGCACACATGCATGCTAAGTTATTTCAATTCAGTTCAGTTCAGTCACTCAGTCATGTCCGACTCTTTGCGACCCCATGGACTGCAGTGCACCAGGCTTTCCTGTCCATCACCAACTCCCAGAGTTTACTCAGACTCATATCCATTGAGTTGGTGATGCCATCCAACCATCTCATCCTGTCGTTCTCTTCTCCTCCTGCCTTAAGGGTCTTTTCTTAAGGGTCTTAAGAGCATAAGGGTCTTTTCAAATGAGTCAGTTCTTCGCAGCAGGTGGCCAAAGTATTGGAGTTTAAGCTTTAGTCGTATCCAACTCTTTGCGACCCCATGGACTGTAACCCACCAGGCTCCTCTGTCCATGTGATCCTCCAGGCAAGAATGCTGGAATCAATTGCCATTTCCTTTCCCCATTGTTAGTAGATATATAATATTTTTTAAAAAAGTCAATACTGGTATTAGTAACATAAAGGAAGAGGAGTAAATGTGTACAAATGTTATATGTGATTGAAGTTGTTATTCATTTAAAATACATTGTGATAATGATTTCATGAATGTGTAATTACCTCTAGACTCATCAAGTTGTATACACTAATTATCTACAGTTTTTTTTTATGTCAGTCATACTTAGTTTTTTTTTTAATGAGCAAAGAATGTGAAGAGGCATTTCAGAGAGTAAAAAATAAAAATGCCTAATAAAAAAATTTTAGAAGGCCCGTTAAATATCACAGGAAGTTGGGGGAATGAGAGATTACTTGGTGAAAGGTATAGAGAACTTTACAGAATCTAGAAATAGAAGTAGAAGCAGCTACCACTCCTAGACCCAATCCAGAACTTGCAGAGAAGTCATGACGATGACTTACTGGATGACAGAGAAGTCACTGTATGGTCACGCCAGCAGAACTTTATAGAAACCCTCTATCTGTAACTTGCTGGGGAAATTCTATATTCCAGGGTTCCTGGGAAGCTGGTAACAGGGAGGTGTCTCATGGGAGGCACTCTGCTATAAAACCACTCAAGGTGGGCACCAAGGGAAGTTTCTGGACCCTGAAGGCTGCTGGCTCTAGTGTACTGTAGGTTCTGGATGCTGGAGAAGTTACCTTCACTGGGGACACCCAGCATCCTTTAGGAGCTTGCTGAGCAAGCACATCAGACCATGACATAGGATCCGTTTCCCCCCACCCCCGCCACAGTGTCTCTCCAGCACCTTCTGCTGACAAAGCTGAACATTGTGCAGCTGACAAAGGAAGAAGATTTTAAAGGTCCAAACCCATTTTCCCACAGCAGGCAGACCTTAGAGTCAGTCTGTCAGTCACTGGTGCAGGAAGTGAGGAGGAGCAGAGGAATCTGTGAGCAAGGTGGCGAAGGCCTGGGAAGTGTCCATACAGCACACGTCCCACAGAGCCACCAGGTTCTGGGGAACCGGAAGCTGTGTGGGCTAGTCCTCCTCAGCCCTCCACCCATAAGGTATTTAAACTATTTTATTTATTTATGTATTATTTATTTGGCTGCATTGGGTTTTAGTTGCAGCATGCAGGATCTTTGTTGCGGCATAGAACTCTCTAGTGGCATATGGGCTCAGTAGTTGCGGCACATGGACTCTCTATTTGTGGCACGTGGGCACCGGAGCATGTGGACTCAGTAGTTGTCAATTGCTCTGCAACTTGTGGGATCTTAGTTCCCCGACCCAGGAATCAAGTCCACATTCCCTGCATTGCAAGGTGGATTCTTAACCACTGGGCTACCAGAGAAGTCTCACCCATAAAGTTTGAGAGTTAGCTACTAGCTCTCTTTGCAACCACATGTATGGTAGCCTGCCAGGCTCCTAAGAGTTGGACATGACTGAGCATGCACACACCCACTAGCTCTCTGCAGGTAAGAACAGTTCAGTATTTGCTTTGGGTTCTGTGTTCCTTCCATTCAGAAGACCTCATCCTCCAGGCTCTTCAGCTCTCACTGGCTGTATGTATAAGGTGGTTTACTAGCAGCCCAGGAGAATTTACTAGAGAGGATGGCTTGAACAGACTAACACTGTAGTCATTTCCCTGCTAGCAATCAAAAAGGAATGGTAACTTAAGAAACATTGATTAAGTATTCTTTGTTGTTGTTTAGTCGCTAAGTCACGTCCAACTCTTTGCGACCCCATGGACTGTGGCCCACCAGGCTCCTCTGTCCATGGGATTTCCCAGGCAAGAATACTGGAGTGAGTTGCCATTTCCTTCTCCAGGGGATCTTCCCAACCCAGGGATTGAACCTGCATCTTCTCAACTGGCAGATGGGTTCTTTACCACTGAGCCACCAGGAAAGCTCAAGTATTCATTACCATATACTAGAGTGGGCACTTTTATAATATTGTATGTGTCAATGTACATGCACATCTGAAAATTAGTGGCTTGTCCATCTGGCAGAACTGTGACTTCAATTCATACCTTCTGATTCCAGTTCCAGAGTTCATCATATGCAATACTGGCTCCCCAAACGTATCAGTGAGATGTCTTATTGACAAGACGTAGCTGAGTTTATTCTTAGTGCAGTAAAAGAGAGCAAACTTGACAGGATATTCATTGAGGAGGGGGAACCAGAATATTTATGAGATTTGGAAGTCTGGATTAAGGAAGGCATTTCAGTGAGGAGTCTTAGTTTAGGATTAGGTAAGAATTGTGATATACAATATCATGATTTTAGGATTGGTGGACACAGAAAGGTGAGAATTTTCAGGGCAAAGAATTAAAAGTCTGGGTGTGTAGTGTGTCTTTCAGAAAGTTCCCAGAATGGGCAGTAAAGTTATTTGCAAGTATTACCTTCTTGGGCAAGAGTCTACTGAGATAGTAAATTATGGTGATGAAGACAGTGGAGTAAGGAGGAATACAGTCACATTAATGATTGTAGACAATTAGCTGGGTGGGTAGATGGTTTTGGTTGTCATCCATAAGGAGTTTTTTCTTTTTCTCTTTTTCTTCTTGATAATCAAACCAATTCAAGAATGGTATTGTGGCAGATTATTCTGTGAATGATCATTAACCAATTTATGCATTAAAACTAGTATTAGCATAATAGCTAACACATACTACTTCCTATGTGATCTTTATATACTAGGTCGTGTAATCATTGAAACAACTGTATGAGGTAGCTGTTATTTTCGTCTATATTTTATAGATAGTGAAGTGATGCACAGAAAGGTTAAGTAATTTACTCTAGGTCACGGTGCAGTAGACAAGTGAGCTGGAATTTGAACCCAGGCAGTCTGGTTCCAGAATCCTTGGGCTCAGGACCTAATTAGTTTACTAATCATTCCATGTTAGGATTTTACAGCTACAAGTCCCTCAACTCATGTGCAGTTCATGTAATTCAGATCAGAGAGGTAAGTCAGATCAATTGCTCAAGTTTAGGCAGTTAATAAGCTATGGCCTTAAAACTAAGTTTTTGGACTTTCCCACACTCCACTTGGTCTTCTGTACCTCTTAATTTCCAAAGAACAATTCATAAATTCTTTAAATATTGCCTGACAAAGACTAAAGTACACAAAACATTTAGGTCTTTATTAGTCAGAGGTTTTTGCAAGTTAGAGCACTGACTAAACTTCGATTCCTGCTATAAAATGGAATAAGAAATAGACACAGAAACTCCTTCTTCTCATAACTTTGAAGTGGCTTCACTAAATGACTTTCATTAAAAGAGATGACTGAGGGACTTCCCTAGCAGCCCAGTGGTTAAGACTCCACGCTTGCAATGCATGGGGCAAGGGTACAAGCCCTGGTTGGGAAACTTAAGATCCCACATGCTGCATGGCGTGGCCTTTAAAAAAAAAGCTGGCTGAAAATAATAGTATCTTATTTTAAGCAAATATTCAGCTCTTACACTAGAAATATAAACAAAGCAGTGATTTGTGATTTCTCAATGTGTTGTTCCTTGCTGAAAGGATAAGCACAGTGCAAGCTTAAAATTGCTGGCAAGAAGGATGCACAAACAGGAAAGATAAGCTATAACATAAACCTTTTTTGGAAAAGAAAAAGGCATGGCGCCATTAAATTTCTAATGCTAAAGATTTTTTCCATTAACTCAGGAAATAAAGCTTTATAAAATCATAAGGTCAAGCTTCTTTAGATTTTAGCAAAATGAAAACCCTTTTGTCTTTCACTTCATTTGCCCCTTCTTCTGAATTCTAAAGTCACTGGGCAAGTTGATATACAGTCAGTCTTTGAGGTAGGGGAGTGGGAGAAAAAAGATGTACAACTTATGAACGATTGCCATATTACCTTTCTGGAACTTCCCTGGCGGCATAGTGGTTAAGACTCCTTGGTTCCAATGCAGGGGCATGGGTTCAGTCCCTAGTCAGGGAACTGACATTCCCACATGCTGCATGGCATGTCCAAAAAAAAATTTATGAAGATATTACCTTTCTTTGCTGTGTGTTTCAGAAGCAGTTTACATAACCTTTTCAGGATATGTCATCAGCAGCAGCAACATACTTAAATAACGTATGCTAACCGCACAAGGGTACTTGGCTTTTTAGTAAGTGTGGTTTGAAGTGGGCTTCCTGTCTTGACTCTTGGTAGGAGGAGATAGGAGAGAGGCAGGGCTAACAAGAATGTTCCCACAGGCCTGCCTGAAGAAAGGCAAGCGTGTGCTCCCTATTCATCCTCCCAACACAACACACACGGCCCCATTACATAAAGAGCCCCATGCAGATGAAAGAAGCTCTTTATGTCTTGCCTTGAAAATGACACAGTAGCTGTGTGTCTCGCAGATGACCTTCCCTGGATTGACATGCCCAAAGCCATATATAACTTCTACTCTGCATCTCACTGCAACCCCTCCTCGAGCCCCATTCTCTTGACATGATCTCCTTGGAAACCAACCACTGTGGAGACAGTCACTTGGTTTCTAGTAGTTTTCACTTTTATACCAGGGCAAAAAGAATTTTACAAGTGAATACTTGCTGAGAAGCTGCTACAGCCCCACACCTTTACCTAATACCAGGCAGAGCAAATTCAGGAAATGCCCTCCCAGTCAGGAGACTCTAATCCCATCTTTTGCCAACCACGTGGGGTTCTATTTGGACAGCCACTCAGCCTTGAAGTCTTGCCCAGCCCTCTGAAATGCAACTAGTCAGCATTTTGTCTCCGCTTTATTTTTTAAATTGTATTTATTTATTATTTTTGGCTGCATGGGGGCTTCATTGCCACATGGGCTTTTCTGTAGTTGTGGAGTGCAGGCTTCTCACTGCAGTGGTTTCTCTTGTTGCGGAGCTCAGGCTCTAGGGCTTGCAGGCTTCAGTAGTTGTGGCGCATGGGCTTAGTTGCCCCACAGCATATGGGATCTTTTCAGACCAGGGTTCAAACCCGTGTCCCCTGTGTTGGCAGGCAGTACTTATCCACTGCACCACCAGGGGCGGCTTTATCGCCCTTATCTTTACAGAGTAAAACTTAACGGAACTGGGATTTCAAAGACATCCACTTAAGTTCGGGTTTAGTTCTGTCCTAACCTTCCTAACCCTTACACCTCTCTAGGTAGATCACTCTTGTCCGTGATTAATCTCCCCCATTTTGATACATGTTGCCTCCATTTCAGATGTTGTTTTTTTTAACCTCTTTTTCAAATTCTGAGTTGGATACTACCAAGGCTATGGTTTTTCCAGTGGTCATGTATGGATGTGAGAGTTGGACCGTGAAAAAAGCTGAGCGCTGAAGAATTGATGCTTTTGAATTGTGGTGTTGGAGAAGACTCTTGAGAGTCCCTTGGACTGCAAGGAGATCCAACCAGTCCATCCTAAAGGAGATCAGTCCTGGGTGTTCATTGGAAGGACTGATGCTGAAGCTGAAACTCCAATACTTTGGCCACCTCATGCAACAGTTGACTCATTGGAAAAGACCCTGATGCTGGGAGGGATTGGGAGCAGGAGGAGAAGGGGATGACAAAGGATGAGATGGCTGGATGGTATCACCGACTCGATGGGCATGAGTTTGGGTAAACTCTGGGAGTTGGTGATGGACAGGTAGGCCTGGCGTGCTGCAATTCATGGCGTCGCAAAGAGTCGGACACGACTGAGCAACTGAACTAAACTGAACTGAATGCCACAACATCAGAAGGAGAGATTAAGCTTGGGGGTTGGGGGTGGATTATATATAACTGTTGATGAAAATGAACACCTGGGACCTTAGAAAAGAATTGATGTTCCTGGGTGAGACGAATTGGGATTGACATATATACACTATTGATACTATGTATAAAGTAGATATTAATAACTAATGAAAACTGACTGTATAGCACAGGGAACTCTATTCGGTGCTCTGTGGTGACCTCAATGGGAAGGGAACTAAGGTGCAACCCAAAATAAACTAAATAAATGAATAAGGTTTTATTACTACATATGTTTCCTCTTATGTAACTATACATTCATATTCTTTGACCCTGCTTCCATTGGAAAGTAGTTATTGCCTTTATAAACCAGTATCTCTCTTACGTACATATTTTGGGTCAGAAATTCTTATTCCTGTATATCAAGTACAAAGATCTTTCTCACTCAGTTTTCATTTTATTATTCATTGTTGTGGGAAAACTTTTCATTTCTTATTTTATGCGTTTAACCACAGATATTTCTGAGGTTAATTATGAAGAAATTATCTCTCTTTCACAATTAATTTAAGATTTATGATTCTATTTTTTTCTAGCTCTGTTCATAGATGGCTGTTTAATATTTAACTAACTAATTTGAAATATATTTAGGATATGATATAAATATCACTATAATTTAATTTTTCTTCATATTCCTGTCCATTTTCTTCAGCACACTTATTAATGACTCATTTTTATTACTTGTGTCACTTGATTTGCCATATATTGCCATCTTAAAATGTTATTAGTCTATTTTTTATATCTGTTCTACTTCATAGTTCTGTTTTCTCTACTTAAGATAGCACCAGAAAATTTTTTTTTCCCATTTATTTTTATTAGTTGGAGGCTAATTACTTTACATCATTACAGTAGTTTTTGTCATACATTTAAATGAATTAGCCATGGATTTACATGTATTCCCCATCCCAGTCCCCCCTCCCACCTCCCTCTCCACCCAATCCCTCTGGGTCTTCCCAGAGCACCAGAAAATTTTGACAATCATTTAAAACTTTGACAGAGCAAATCCTACAGTTGTCTTTTTTCATATAAAAACATTGGTTAGAATGTTTTTCCATTTACAGATAGTTTACAGATAATCAAGTTCTGTTAAGTAGTCTGTCTGGAATCACCATATAATCAGTTAACATTTTCTAGTTTACACAGCATTTTTCCAGCAATTAGCTCATTTGAGCTTCATACTAACCCTGAGAGACAGGTCAAATTCCAGACTTGTGACTTCAGAGATGAACACATGTAAGAAGTTAGTCCAAAGGTTACTGGGCCAGTAGCTGCTAGAAATGTCTCAGATTCTGATCTAGAACAGTTTCCACCTCTTTATTATCTTGCATCAGAAAACAGTAGAATGCCAATTTTTAATTATTGTTATTTCTTAATTGTCATTTCCTTCAGATCAATTGAAATTCATGAAGGGTCACCTGGTACAGGGAAAAGCACAAAAATGCTGGCATAGTCATTTATTACTCTTGTGCTCATAAGCAAGGCTTGAACTCTTTGAGCTCTTTTTTCCTGTCTGTAAAGTTGAATACCATTCGTTCTGTCTACTTTTTGAGATTTCAGTGATGAAATGGCATCACATATATGAAAATCCCAAAGAAGTGTTGCCCTGGAGAATCATCAAATTTCTCTGAATCTAATTTGTAATGTAGAAAATGAGGTGTGATCGCTGAGGTTTTATCCAACACATATTCTGTCATTCAAGGCTATTAATAAGGGAAGCAATTGACATTTAAGAATGCAGGATCATTACTAGACAGTTGCAGTTTCCACCTTTTACAGAGGGTGGCAGTGCTGATCTCTGTAGAGATCAGAATTTGGGCAATTACAACAATCTCTTTAGATTTTACCATAATACCCCTCTTAAATATTATGAATGTATACACACATATACATGTATATGCACCTGTATATTTTTAAGTGGAAACAGTAAAACTTTGAGCTATAATATAGTAGTATCCAATTATGAAAAAAAAAAGTTCACCATTGAGATGTCATTTGTACTGACGTTAGAATTTCAGTCAGGTGAGTTGTGCAACTACCAAGTAATTCTTTACACTTGAATGTTATGACATTCTTGTTGGCTACCATCACGCCTTGCATATCATTTCTTTAAGTCGGTTAGAGGTCATCCTTCACCACCACCCTTCTTATTACCTGTGTGAAAAGCAGTGCCAACCATTGAAAGCAGAGGAGTCCACGGGAAGGGATTAAAAGGCACCCTGGTCTACCCACTACCAGCATTGGATTTTCTGTACTTTATTAAGCAGAGTTAGTCTTGGGCTCAGACCATGAAAGTTGTGTCATTTATCCTCCAGCCTCTCCTTGACCTTCTGCCCCGTTCTCTCCTTTCAAGAGGAGCTGGATCTGAGAGGCAGAATGTAGAGGAAAGAGCATGACTCTGGCATCAGAAGATCTGTGTTGTCACCCTTACTCTGCTACTTTGAATTTGATTGACTCCAGGTTGATCATTTGAACCCTGGGCCTGGTTTCCTCATTTATAAATTGCAGTGACTGATAGCTTATTGAAGGTTGCCAGAAGATGTGACACATAGAAAGTTTTTATATAATTGATACATTTGGGTTATTAATTTTCCGAGATCTAAATATAAATATTTAATGCACTGCTTCTTACAGAAATTTGTGAATAATCCCAGGGTCTCTGCATATGCTGCCAACTCTGCTTGAATGACTTCTGCCCTTTACCCTCTGCATTCTGACTCCTGAAGGCTGGTTAGCATTCCCTTCTTACAGGATGCATAGTACTTACACTCCCTTCTGTTTAATCCTTACCATATGTTCAATTCCCGGTCATCTGTTTATATCTCCCTGTAGAAAAACTAGAGTCTTTTGAGGGCAGAGACTTTGAGAACAAGCATCTTTATAGGTCCTGATAAAATAGAGGATGGTGCTAGAGAAGACTCTGGAGAGTCCCTTGGATTGCAAGGAGATGAAACCAGTCAATGCTAAAGGAAATCAACCCCGAATATTCATTGGAAGGACTGATGCTGAAGCTGAAGCTCCAGTACTTTCGCCACCTGATGCAAAGAGCTGACTCATTAGAAAAGACCTTGATGCTGGGAAAGATTTAAGAGAGGAGGAGGAGGGAGCAGAAGAGAGTGAGATGGCTGGATGGCATCACCGACTCAATGGGATTAAGTTTTAGCAAACTCTGGGAGATAGTGAAGAACAAGGAAGCCTGGCATGCTGTGGTCCATGGGGACAGGACTTAGTGACTGAACAACAACAGCAATAACAGATAACTAATACAGAGGGCCTTTGACTATGTGGATCACAATAAACTGTGGGAAATTCTGAAAGAGATGGGAATACTGGACCACCTGACCTGCCTCTTGAGAAATCTGTATGCAGGTCAGGAAGCAACAGTTAGAACTGGACATGGAACAACAGACTGGTTCCAAATAGGAAAAGGAGTACGTTAAGGCTGTATATTGTCACGCTGCTTATTTAACTTATATGCAGAGTACATCATGGGAAACGCTGGACTGGAGGAAGCATAAGCTGGAATCAAGATTGCTGGGAGAAATATCAATAACCTCAGATATGCAGATGACACCACCCTTATGGCAGAAAGTGAAGAAGAACTAAAGAGCCTCTTGAAAGTGAAAGAGGAGAGTGAGAAAGTTGGCTTAAATGTTATTCAGAAAACTAAGATCATGGCATCTGGTCCCATCACTTCATGAAAAATAGATGGGGAAATAGTGGCTGACTTTATTTTTTGGGCTCCAAAATCACTGCAGATGGTGACTGCAGCCATGAAATTAAAAGACACTTACTCCTTGGAAGGAAAGTTATGACCAACCTAGACAACATATTAAAAAGCAGAGACATTACTTTGCCAACAAAGGTCCATCTGGTCAAGGCTATGGTTTTTCCAGTAGTCATGTTTGGATGTGAGAGTTGGACTATAAAGAAAGCTGAGTGCTGAAGAATTGATGCTTTTGAACTGTGGTGTTGGAGAAGACTCTTGAGAGTCCCTTGGACTGCAAAGAGATCCAACCAGTCCATCCTAAAGAAGATCAGTCCTGAACATTCATTGGAAAGACTGATGTTGAAGCTGAAACTCCAATACTTTGGCCACTTGATGTGAAGAGCTGACTCATTTGAAAAGACCCTAATGCTGGGAAAGATTGAGAGCAGGAGGAGAAGGGGATGACAGAGGATGGATGAGATGGTTGGACGGCATCACCGACCCAATGGACTTGAGTTTGGGTAAACTCCGGGAGTTGGTGATGGACAGGGAGGCCTGGCATGCTGCAGTTCATGGGGTCACAAAGAGTCAGACATGACTGAGCGACTGAACTGAACTGATTATAGAGGGAAAGTGAGAGAAAGGATGGATAAAAACAAGTACAAGTAAAATAATAATAAAAGGCAGACTGTGAGATGTCCTGTGGGAGCTAAAGTGAGAACGGGTCACATTTGCTTGAGGAGTCTACTTCATGGAAGAAGTAGAATTAGAGATAGTGGATATCGCAGGGTGAGAATAACTTGATCAGCAAAAGTTGGAAAGACAGCATCCTAGATGGTGAGAACAGCCCAGTCAAAGGCACAGACCAGGGAAAGAGCAGGACATCTTTGAGAAACAGAAAGCATGGTCATTGGCAGTGGGTAGAGTACAGATGGGGAAGTTGTGGGGAATGAGACTGCGAAAATGAACAGGAGCTTACTCTGAATTCAGAGATGAGGAAGTTTTAAAGAGTTCTCACTGCTGCTTGGCCAATGTCCATTTCTTCCCCTAAGGGCTCAAAACAGGCTTCTCCCCCATTTCTCCTAACACATAATCAGGGCACAGGCTCTTTTTACCATTAGGAACTTGCTTGTATTGGGAGCCTCTTCTGGGCCTATCAGAGTAAACCCTGACTAATAATTTCTGTTTTTTATTGCCTCTTCTTCCTACCACCTGTTTATACCTACTGGGTCTTCTGACTTTGTTACCCTAATTTCCGGTCCTTAAAAAATCAGAACCAACTACATGGACATAGGCCTGCTCTGATTTTTATCATTTTAAACAGTCATGTGATTTTTCACACGATCTACACATGATAAGTAAGAAACAGATAAGGTGGAACATGATACCTGCCAACTGAATCATTTAGACAAGTTGTATAGCAGGCTGGGCACTGGAGGCAGAGGGTTTACAAGACAGAAAAAACATTGTGAGCTAGCAGAATTGGTCCATTTTTTTTCTTTGCCAGGCCCTTGGGACTTCAATAACTTTTCATCTCTGGCCCTAGCCAAGCCTGACCAAAGTAAACCTTCTGGGGCCTAAAGTGCATGCTTAGTCACTCAATTGTGTCCAACTCTTTACAACCCGATGGTCTGTAGCCAGCCAGGCTCTCCTGTCCGTGGATTTTGCAGGCAAGGATACTGGAGTGGGTTGCTATTTCCTTCTCCAGGGGATCTTCCCAGGCCAGGGATTCAACCCTCGTCTGCTGCATTGGCAGGCGGATTCTTTACCACTGAGCCACCTGGGAAGCCTGGGGCCCGAAGTAGTCTTGTGCTATTAGCCTTGGGCCAGTGCTTGCTGTCATGCTGCCACTTCAGCTCTGACCTCTTCTGTGTCAGTCAGCTGTGTGACTGTATATATCTGTGTTGCTCTCGTGATGTGCACAGCAGTTTTCTCATTCCATGGAAAAGGGCTCCACCCTGAACAACTTGGCTGGCCCTCTCCAGTAGGGTCATGTCGTGGCCTGGAGATTGCAACTATGGTACTACATTGGATCTCCTGGAATAAGAGTATTGATCCAGAGCAAGCCCATATCTACCATGTCCCTTTAAACTGTGTCACTTTGACTGCTAACAATTTTAGAAGCCATTCCTGTAGACTAGTTCCTCTAACCCCTGGACCTGTCTCTTCCCACTCTTCACCATTAGTCACCACTGCTGCCATCTCTGCTGGTCCAATGACGAGCATCTCAAAGGTGTGGAAAGGGGAATATGCATCCGATTGCATTGCTGACTCCAGTTCTTCAGTTCTCCCTGCAGACAGACACTTGTCATAGTCTCATCGTGGGTGGAGTGGATTTCCCTGCCCCTTGACCTTGGGCTTGGTCATGTAACTTGCTTTGATAAATGAGATCTGGATGGAAGTACCAATGTGACAGTTTTCAGCCTAGCCTTAATAAGCCTTGCACATTTCCATTTGTTCTCCTGCACTTTTGCCCTCTCCAGGAGATAAACATGCCTCAGAACAAGCTAGCTCACTGAAGCAAAGAAGGCAAGAGTACATGTGTAGTAGAGCCTATCTAATACACAACCAGGCTTTCCAGGTGGTGTTAGTGGTAAAGAACCTGCCTGCCAGTGCTGGAGACACAAGAGACTCAGGTTCGATCCCTGGGTTGGGAAGATTCCCTGAAGGGGATGGTAACCCACTCCAGTATTCTTGCCTGAAGAATCCCATGCGCAGAGGAACCCATGGGCTACAGTCCATAGGGTTTCAAAGACTTGGACATGACTGAAGCAACTTTGCACACACAATATACAATCAGCAGTGCAAAAAAGGGCCACCCAGGCTGCCACAGCCTGAAGCAGGGGCACGTAGCCCAGCCCAGCCTAGATCAGCAGAACCCAAGTCAAGAGTTCTTGCCCAACCTATCTGTCCCATGTCACCACTGTAACTAGGTCAGGGTGGTCACTTGATTATCGGGAAGCTGACTCATAAGCAGAAGGCAAATGAATTGAGTAAATTAAAAAATAATTTTTTAGTTGTGCTGGGTCTTTGTTGCTACCCAGAGGATTTCTCTGGTTGTGATGACCAGGGCCTGTTCTTCAGCTGTGGTCCACGGGCTTCTCACTGTGGTGGCTTGGCTTGTTGTGGAGCATGGGCTGTAGGGCACATGGGCTCAGTAGTTGTGGTTCCCAAGCTCTAAAGGGCAGGTTCAGTAGTTGTGGCACATGGGTTTAGTTGATCCTCAGCATGTGGGATCTTCCCAGCCCAGGGATCGAACCTGTGTTCCCTGCATTGGCAGGTGGATTCTTAACCACTGGACCACCAGAGAAGTCCAGGGTCAATGAAATTTTTGAGAGTTTGTAAAAGATTGCAATGAGTAAGGGATAGAGGGACTTCCCTGGTGGTCCAGTGATTAAGACTTAGCCTTCCAGTGCAGGGGTGTGAGGGTTTGATCCCTGGCTGGGGAGCTAAGATCCCACATGCCTCATGGCCAAAAATCCAAAATATAAAACAGAAGCAATATTGTAACAAAACCAGTAAAGACTTTTAAAATGGTCCCCATCAAAAGAAATCTTAAAAAAAAAAAGCAATGGAGTCTTCTATACATGGAGACTGAGGTGTCATTTGGAGCCCTGTACCACTTGATGAATGAACAGAGAAAGCTGATCTTTAAGTGGGAAAACAGAGCAGATGCTCCAACAGTTTCAGAGAAGAGTCCCAGAGAGGCCAAAAAAATGAAAATTAGAGTTGACTCAGTTCTCAGAGGCTTCTCGGCACCAGCAAACATAAGGCCTGATTGAGCTGCAGGTCTTGTGTATAAGAAGTTGTCTGTTTTGTCATTAAAAGCATCACTTACCTCCCACTTAGCATATTCACTTATGCACCTGCACACACACTCACACACATATACACATAGAGTTTTTATTATCTAACTTAAATAGATTTTGTTCCTTGGAACTAAAGAACTGGACTAAGATACTGTCTAAAATGGAAAAAGAGGAAAGGTGAGTAACCAGTTCTGTGATCGATATTCCCTCACATGATAGAAAATCAAACTGATTGAGACTGTGTGTCACATAGCTTTTGCTGCATAACAAACTATCTCGAAATTTAGGGGCTGAGAATAACAGAATATTTTAATTAGCTCACAGTTTTGTGGATTATTTGTGATTACTGGGACATTTGTGGTCTAGCCTGGTGGTCTAGGCTGGCTGGGTTGAGGCTGGACAATCTGGGATAGCCTCACTCGCATCCCCGGTGATTGTTAGGTGGGTTTTTCTTTTCCTTTTTTTTTTTTTTTTTTGGCTGCACCACATGATATGTGGAATCATAGTTCCCTGACCAGGGATTGAACCTGTGCCGCCTTCATTGGAAGCATGGAGTCTTAACCACTTGACCACCAGGGAAGTTTCAAGCAAGGGAACCCTGGCCCAAATGAAGAAGCTTGTTTTAAGTGTCTGCTTGTCATAGTTCCTATTGCTCCTTTAGCCAAAGCAAGTCCCCTGGTCAAGTGTAGACCTAGGGTGATGGAGACTAAGCAAGGGCTTGGAGACGGTGGGGAGTAAACACATTGGAAGCCATTATTGCAGCAAACACAACAAGCTACATTGGGCAGGGAAGGAGAAGGGACTACTGCTAAAGAAGGGCCTGTGAGCAAGGGCCAGAGGCCATGAAAGTGGTATTTTTAAAGGGGTGAGTCTAAGAAAACCTTCAATTTGCTACAACTTCTCCTGCATAACAAGATTTTAACTCAGAGACTTGTGTGACTCTAAAGCCACTGAAACACTCATCTAAGTAGCTATAAAAAAAATTAAATGTAGAGACTTCCCTGGAGATCCAGTGGTTCAGAGTCCATGCTTCTATTGCAGGGGGCACAAGTTTCTTCCCTGGTCAGGGAACTAAGATCCCACAAGTCATGGCCAAAAAAAGAAAAAGAAATCTTTCCATTTGTGATAACATGAATGGATCTTGAGGGCATTATCCTAAGTGAAATAAGTAAGACAGAGAAAGACAAATACCATATGATCACTCACTTGTGGTATCTGTAAAACAGAACAGAAACAAAACAAAACTCATAGATGTGGAGAACAACATGGTGGTTGCCAGGAGTGAGGAAGGTTTGGGGGTGGGTGAAATAGGTAAACGGTGTCTAAGGTACAGACTACCAGTTGTAAAAAGCATAGGTCATGGGGATGGTGAGCAGCATGGTGACAATAGTCAGTGGCATTGTTCCGCATGTTTCAAGGTTGCCAGGAGCCTGGATCTTGAAAGTTCTCATCACAAGAAAAACATTATTTTAGTAACTTTTTATGGTGATGGATGGTGACTAGACTTACTGTGGTGATCATGTTACAGTGTCTGCAGGTGTCGAATCGTTGTGTTGTACACTTGAAACTAATATGTTATCAGTTATACCTCAATTTTTTCAAAAAAGAAAGAAAAATAGTTATAAAATATACAAGTATCTGAGTATTTTCACTCTGATTGGAATATATGATCTGCCTTTTCTTCTTTAGAAAAAAAGAGTATCAGTAGAATTAAACAGGGAAAATCAAAAGATCGAAAATAGTCTTTCCTTAATGCAGTCCATGTCACAAGCTCTCTTATATTTGTTAGCAGAGAAGGCTCCCAAATAATAAACACAGCTTTATAGAAGGAAAAGCTATTCTACTGTAAAACACTTCACTGAGGGTATGGAAGAAGCCACCAAACCCTCACTTGAAATGGGGCTTGTTCCTTTAAACTTTGTAACCACGTAGCTGTGAATCCTGAGTTCAAAGTCGTCACTCTGTTCTCTATTTCTGAACACATATGCCAGTCTGGGTGTCCCTATCTGTGAGATTTGTTGACTGGCAATGTCTAAAGGATAGAGCAATGTGGACTCTGTCACCTGCAGAATAGGCAGGCATTTCAAAGGATCTGGACATTGGCATTACATCAAAGCAAGTCCTCTTTAATGGGCAGAGATGTCCTATCACCTTGTCCAAAAGAAGACGAAGTCCTGAACTGAGAAACAGATAGTTTTTTCATTGTACAAATACTAATTTACAGATAGAAGTTATCTTCCCTTTAACCAGGTTCCTCTTGCTAGGTTGCCTAACCAAAGATTGTGACATTACCATCATTTCCAGGCAGCCAGACATGAACTACAAAGAAATAATTTCCATTTGTGGACTTTAGTGTCATGAACCAGCAACCAGGGGAAAGGGCATAAAGGGCAGAAGAGAAGAGGTATATTTGAAAATGGAAGTACAAAATATTCTTGAAATTCTCTTGAACAGCAAGGATTTAGGGATCAACTGGTCTTAAAAGAAGGAAAAAAACCCTCTGTCCTCCAGAAGTTAGTGATTCCATCCTGTGCCAGTTTTCACAAAATATTTAAAATAGCCTTAGCTTTTTTTTTAAAGTATTAAATTCATAAGCTTATTAAAATACATGGAAAAGGAAATGGCAGCCCAATCCAGTATTCTTGTCTGGGAAATCCCTTGGACAGAAGAGCCTGGCAGGCTACAGCCCATGGGGTTGCAAAAGACTCAGACACAACTTAGCGACTGAACAACAGCATTAAAATACAACTAAAAGGAATTCTAAACAATTCATTTTATCATAAGCAAGAAAATACACCAGTGCAAGCAATGCGGTCAAAAGTAAAGGAGATTGAAGGAATTCCCTGGCAGTCCAGTGGTTAGGACTCTGAGCTTCCACTGCAGGGGCATGGGTTCAATCCTTGGTTGGGTAACTAAGATCCCACAAGCTATGTGGTGCTGCAATAAATAAAATAAAGTAGTAAAGGAGGTCAAGACCAGAGAATCGAAATGACAATGGAGGGGAAAAGTGATTTCTCAACCAAAGTAATAAATGCCCAGTAATGTACAGTCAGCTGAGGAGGATAAATAGGGACAGAACCATCCATATCTATCAGAAGTATTTCTAGCTTTTTTTAAAGAGATTTTTTAGAGCAGTTTTTAACTCACAACAAAATTTAGCAGGAAGGATAGAGAATTCCTATATGGCCACTGCCCCTATACCCACAGCCTCCCCCATTATCAACATCCACTACCAGAGTGCTACATTTGTTACAACTGATGGACCTACATTGGCCCATCATTATCACCCAGAGTCCACAGTTGACAGTAGGGTTTGCTCTTAATGTTTACATTCTGTGGGTTTAGACAAATGTATAATGACATGTATCTACCATTATAGTATCAATACAGAGTAGTTACACCAACCTAAAAATCTTCTGTACTCTACCTATTCATCCCCACATATCCCCACCCCACAAACCCTTGGCTAGCACTGATCTTTTTACTGTCTTCATAGTTTTGCCTTTTCCAAATTGTCCTATACTTGAAATCATTTTGCTTGCTCTCACTTAGCAATGTCCATTTATGATCCTTCCATGTCTCTTCATGGCTTTAGAGCTAATTTCATTTTTAGCACTGAATAATATTCTCTTGTCTGCATGTCCATTCACCTACTGAATGGACATCTTGGCTGCTTCCAAGTTTTGGCAGTTATGAATAAAGCTGCTATAAACATCTGCTGCAGGTTTTTTTGTAGATAAAAGTTTTCAGCTCTTCTGGGTAAATACCAAGGAGTATAATTGCTGAGTCCAGTGGTAAGAGTATGTTTAGTTTTATAAGAAACTGCCATTCTGTCTTCCAAAGTGGCTGTACTATTTTGCAGTCCCACCAGCAGTGAATGAGAGGTCCCATTGCCCCACATCCTCACCAGCATCTGGTGTTTCTGTGCGGTTTTTAATTACTCATTCTATAATGTAGAGAGATTGGTGATGGAGATGAAGATTTTTGTTTTGTGTAGTGGTGAGAAATGGTGCCTTGGGAGAATGGAGAACAAAAAGTATGGTAGAATGACTCTGAAAAGAGGCCACAGCTTTTTTTTTAAAGTTATTACTCATTTATATATATAATGTTTATACGTTTGCAGTATTTGGGGAAAATAGTACTATTGATTCCTTGTAGGCTGGCTTATACTCTGAGTTCTTTTTTCATGAATAGTAATAAATTCATTGGAGAAGGGAATAGCAACCTACTCCAGGATTCTTGCCTGGAGAATCCCATAGACAGAGGAGCCTGGTGGGCTTTAGTCCATGGGGTCACAAAGAGTTGGACATGACTGAGCCGACACACATAAGACACACATGTGCATCTCAGCACTTGGTAACCAACCTCATGTGTTTGAGTGACCTTGGACAAGCAACTTAGATGCTTGCCTTTATTTTCTCCTACTCTAATAAGTTCAGTTGAACTAGATAATCTGAAAAGATATTTCCAATCCTTTAATTAAGAAAATAAATCCAGGGACTTCCCTGGTGGTCCAGTAGTTAAGACTCCTTGCTTCTAATGCAGGGGGTATGGGAATACCTGGTCAGGGAACAAGGATCCCACATGCCAAAGGGATGAGGCCCCCCAAAATTTAAATACATACATATGTTTCTTTACATAGAAATTTCCCAAAAGACACAGATGACTTTAGTGGAATATTTCAAAAATAAATAGTTTCCATTAAAAGAACAATGAATATACTTCAATTAATATCATTGTTCCTCTTTTCTTACATGCCTTTACTGAGTGATAAATGATAGGTTTTTCCTCCGTCTTTTCCCTAGTCAAGTTTAAATAGGGAACTTAGGCAAACAAACTGTAAAATTACCTTTTCTTTTCAAGAGCACACATATTTTGTCAAAGAATTAGCAAATGAATGATTGTAATCTCACTGAGACTGGTGAATTCCTTCATCCAAACATGTATTTTATGCCTACTATGGGACTTTTCAGAAAGTCACTAAAGCAGTTTTCTTTTCTTTGTTTGATATGAATGTGTGAATGGAGCACTTGAAAAGCCATTGCCCCATGATCATAAATGTAATGCATAATTTCTAATCATAATTGAACACAATATTGAACATAATTGTGATTCCACTGACTTCACTTTTTTTAAATTAATTTTTATTAGAGTGCCGCTGTTTTACAATGTTACTATCTACTGTAGAACAAAGTGAATCAGCCATACATATACATGTAACCACTCTTTTTGGATTCCTTTCCCATTTAGGTCACCACAGATCACTGAGTAGCGTTCCCTGTGCTATACTGTAGGTTCTCATTGGTTATCTATTTTATTCATAGTATCAATAGTGGATATACACCATTGAGCTCATTTTTGTCATTATTCATATTTTTTCCATTTTTATATCAGTTCAGTTCAGTCGCTCAGTCATGTCTGACTCTTTGTGACCCCATGAACTGCAGCACGCCAGGCTTCCCTGTCCATCACCAACTCCTGGAGCTCGCTCAAACTCATGTCCATTGAGTCGGTGATGCCATCCAACCATCTCATCCTCTGTCGTCTGCTTCTCTTCCTGCCTTCAGTCTTTCCCAGCATCAGGTCTTCTCCAATGAGTCAGTTCTTCACATCAGGTAGCCAAAGTATTGGAGTTTCAGCTTCAGCATCAGTCCTTCCAGTGAATATTTAGGGCTGATTTCCTTGCAGTCCAAGGGATTCTCAAGAGTCTTCTCCAACACCACAGTTCAAAAGCATCAGTTTTTTGGCACTCAGCTTTCATTATAGTCCAACTCTCACATCCATACATGACTACTGGAAAAACCATAGCTTTGACTAGATGGACCTTTGTTTGCAAAGTAGTGTCTCTTCTTTTGAATATGCTGTCTAGGTTGGTCATAGCTTTTCTCCCAAGGAGCAATCGTCATTTAATTTAATGGCTGCAGTCACCATCTGCAGTAATTCTGGAGCTCCCCCAAAATAAAGTCTGTCACTGTTTCCATTGTTTCCCCATCTATTTCCCATGAAGTGATGGGACCGGGTGCCATGATCTTAGTTTTCTGAATGTTGAGCTTTAAGCCAACTTTTTCACTCTCCTCTTTCACCTTTCATCAAGAGGCTGTTTAGTTCCTCTTCACTTTCTGCCATAAGGGTGGTGTCATCTGCATATCTGAGGTTATTGATATTTCTCCTAGCAATCTTGATTCCAGCTTGTGCTTCATCCAGCCCAACATTTCACATGATGTGCTCTGCATATAAGTTAAATAAGCAGGGTAACAATATACAGCCTTGATGTACTCCTTTCCCTATTTGGAACCAGTCTGTTGTTCCATGTCCAGTTCTAACTGTTGCTGTATGTTGACCTGCATACAGATTTCTCAGGAAGCAGGTAAGGTGGTCTGGTATTCCCATCTCTTTAAGCATTTTCCACATGGAAAATTCCATCTTTATATATAGTAGCCAAAAGCAGAAAATAAAAAGGAGCATACATCTGTCTTCTGTTAGCCACTGGAGGCCTGGAGGTGAGCATATGCAGAGGGGAAGGCAAACAAGTATGTGAAAGAGAAAGCATGAGGGATATAAGAGAATGTGAGCCTAGAGAGCCAAACAGATGCTGGGAGAAGGAAATCAAAGCAAGCAAAGGTCATGGTCCCATCTTAAGCACCACTTGGGTTTAACAGACTGAACCAAGACTTCAAAGGCATTCCAGGTATCACCCTTGCCTAGAACCTTATCACGAACAGGTTTTCAATTGAAAGCTTCTCAACTTGCATCAGTTCAAAGGTTTTGGAAGACGAGAAAGCTTCTGGATGCTAATACTTTGACTTTTCCAAAAGAGCCAGTGTCTCGGTTGTAACCAAATATGAATTCAGTTCAAATAAGAATTCAATTCTGTGAGGAATAGAGATGATACCAAAACGTACTCATCATATCATTTCTCTGGTGCCCTAAAAGCAAGTGCCTAGAAACAGCAACTATTTATTATCTCTCATAACTCTCTATGAACGAGCTGGACATAGCTGGTTTTCTTGCTCTGGGTGATACTGGCTAAGGTCACTCATTCAGCTTGGTCCCTCATTTAGCAGCTGCAATCAGCTGGGACCTCTGGCGGGGCCAATACATCCAAGGTGATTTCATTCTTGTATCTGGAAGCTGGTGTTGGTCAACAAAAAATGCCATAGATTTCCTTCACGAGGCTTCTCATTGGCTAGTAGGTTAGTTTGGTTTTCTTAACAGCATGGTGGCTCAGTTTCAAAAGGGCATATGTTTCTTGTACAAAGACTTATTCAAGTCTCTGCCTGCATCAAGTTTTCTAATATCCCATTAATTGTGAAAGTCACATGGCCCAAACCCAGTGTCCTCTGTACCTGTGAAGGGACAGAAATGAGTTGTCACTAATTTGGGTAAGTGATAGTAGAGTAGTTACAGGAGATGGAAATGTCCATAAAGTAATGGAGAGGCTTTATCTCCTTATCAAAGGAAATTTTACCACTTTATACCAAAAACATTAATATGGGCAGCCTCTGACACAATGTATTCCAAAACACAAGTCTGTATTTTGAAGTGCTTTTTTTACAGCTTAGACTTTGCCCATCACACCTAAAACAGTTGTATGCCTTTATTTGTATACAGTAGCAAAGTCTATAACAAAACTTTAACCACCACCACCCCCCACCAAAATGTGGGAAGGTACAATACAAGGACATTATTATCAACAGGCACAATTCATTAGGAGCCACTTATGTAACAGTCTATCATATTGATAGATTTATTCATTCATTCAACAGTTACTTATAGAACACCCACCCCCTAGGGATATAATAATGATCAGGAGAAAATCCCTGGTATCAGGGAGCCTTGTACATTGCATTTGAGGGGTCAGGAATCTGCATCCTTAATAAGTGCCCTAGGTGATTCTGACACAGACTGGTGTTTGAGAATCTCTGCCTCTAACCTTTACTACTAGTATTCTAAGTGGATTATTTGATTGTTAACAGAGAACTAAGATTTGGGACAAAAGTGTTCTATACAAGTCAGAAGACAAATTTCTCATATCTCACAGTTTTGCCAAATCCCAGAAAAATAGAAATTCTAGCATATGCATGGGACAGTGGCTCTCAAAGTGTGGTCCTTGTACCAGCAGTATGAGCATCACCTGGGAGCTTGTTAGAAATGCAGATTTTCAGACCTCATCTACTAAACCAGGAATTCTGGGGTTGTGGGCCCAGATTTTAACAAGTCCTCTATATCAGGGATCCCCAACCTCTGGGATCTAATGCCTGATGATCTGAGGTGGAGCTGATGTAATAATAAAAGAAAGAAAGTGCACAATAAATGTAATGGGCTTGAGTCATCCTGAATCCAAACCCCATCCCGGTCTGTGGAACAATTATCATTCATGATACCAGTCCCTTGTGACAGAAAGGTTGGGGATCGCTGCTAGGTGGTTCTAATGTAGGTAAAGTTTGAGAATGACCACCATATCTATTATAACTGTAACATTGCATGAAATGATATATAATGCTAGATAGTTTGTTGTTGTTGTTTAGTCACTCAGTTTTGTCTGGCTCTTTGTGACCCCATGGACAGCAGTATGCCAGGCTTCCCTGTCCTTCACTATCTCCTGGAGTTTGCTCAAATTCACATGCATTGAGTCTATGATGCCATCCAACAGTCTATTCCTCTGTCACCCCCTTCTCCTCCTGCCCTCAATCTTTCCCAGCATCAGGGTCTTTTCCAATGAGTTGACTCTTCAAATCAGGTAGCCCAAGTATTGAAACTTCAACATCAGTCCTTCCAATGAATATTCAGGGTTAATTTCCTTTAGGATGACTGGTTTGATCTCCTTGCCATCCAAGGAACTTTCAATAGTCTTCTCTAGGACCACAGTTCGAAAGCATCAATTATTCAACATTCAGCCTTCTTTATGGTCCAACTCTCACATCCATACATGACTACTGGAAAAAAAACATGGCTTTGACTATACGGACCTTTGTTGGCAAAGTGATGTTATACTTAGATTGTTAACATGCCTGCGAGGAGATTGTCCAGTTCACATAGCAGGAGGGGATGGCCCTCAATCTGGCTGTTGTTATCAAGTATATTTAAATTATGATCAAAGAGGCAGTGAGAAACAAACAAACAAACAAAAAAGACTAGACTAGAAAAAATAAGTCGGGCACATATGAAAAGACCAAGAAGTGTTACTGGACAAAAAGAAAAAAAAATTCTCTAAGGAAATGTGGCCTTTCTGCTTATATAAATTATTTGTAAATTAATAAGAACAAGAAAAACTAGAGGAGAACTATAAGTGAAACACCCAGAAACTCTTGGGGGAGGGGTGGAGTTAACACTGATTTCTTGCTGTACCAGTCAGAGATATTTCACAATGAGCTTTCGATGACTCAAGCTACTTAAATCATTTGCACACCTGCTAGTAAGCCTCCATCTTGCCTTTCATGATGAACTGTGCTACTTGTAGAGTGTTTTCACAGACACTGTGTTACTTAAGTCTCACATTAACCTGCCCATGTCAGAGATATTTTCCCTTATTTTACAAACAAGCCAAAGAAAGCCATGGGAGGCAATGAGATACTCAAGTTCAGGAAGATTAAGTGTTAAATGCCAGGGCCAACTTCAGACCAAGGTCCTTAGTTTTCCAATCCAATGTTTCTTCTATCGCTTTGCCTTCAAATCTCAGTGGGTGTTGGGGAGATCAGGGTGGACCAGCATCCTATCTTCTTCCTTTTTATCCATTTATCTTCCTAATTTTCCTCAGGTTGCTGTCATAGGGCACTCTGCTTGTGTCAGGAGGTGGAAATTCTGGTCTTGGTTCTACCACTGAAGGTCTCAGACAAGTCGCTTATGCACTCTGGACCTCACGTGGACCATTGTTATGATGAGATTAAATTCATTTTATGGCATTTTATGGAGGGATGAGAAAAATTTAAACATGATATTATTCTCTGCCTGTTTGGGCTTCTTCTGTCCCCTTTAATGTGTATTGTGCATCTGCATCACAGACTTCCTTAGGAGATACCATTCCTTCCTAACTTTGCAAACAGGATGACCCACTAATAGCTTTCTACATGCAGATAGGGATTGCATAAACATGTCAATATGTCATTTGACATATCACCTTTAGTCTCAAAAACATAACTGTGCTCTGTCTTCTGACAGTCCTTAGAGCTTTCTAAAAGACGGTCTCCTTGGCTATAATCCTCAGATTGGCTAAAAAAATTTTCCATTTCTTTCTTAAATCGACTTTTGATTAATTTCTTTTTTTGGGGGGCCCATGCTGCACGGCATGTGGGATTTTACCTGCCCAACCAGGGATCGAACCTGCTCCCCCTGCATTAGGCTCACAGAGTTTTAACTGCTGAACTTCCTGGGGAGTCCCTTGATTAATTTTTCATCACCAGTTATTTCCAACTTTTTCTCATAGTATGAAAAATAGAATCAGAATGTATATTGGTTGATTTTTATATTTATATGTGGCTCAGTCATGTCTGACTCTGCAACCCCATGGACTGTAACCTAATAGGATCCTCTGTCCATGGGATTTTCCAGGCAAGGATACTGGAGTGGGTTACCATCTCCTTCTCCAGGGAATCTTCCCAACCCAGGGGTCGAACCCAGGTCTCCCACATTTTAGGCAGATAACTTTACCATCTGAGCCACCAGGGAAGTCCATATAATAGATTTAAGTTTCCAGACTGTAGCTGGGGTTTAAAGGGATAAGAAACAGCATGCAAACAAGGATGATTCCAAAAGGATGAGAGTGAATAAGTTTCTGAGAGTCAGAGTAAATATTTAGGGTGTGGAGTTGAGATAAGGCTGAGCTGGATTCTCCCATTTAAGACCCACTGATACCCTTGGTATCAATCATCAATATCAAGGCTGCAAAACAAAGAGCTTTGTTGGAGTTCTCTGAATTGCATTTCCAGAGACACAGATTCAGGTTCTCTTCTGGGGAAGAGAAAGAGTTAAGGGCTTATACAGGCAAAAGCCACAAGGTGGTTCAAGAATTACAATTGAACCAACATAAGAATGGGAATATTTGTCTTTAAGGAATTGTGAATTATGTTACAGTAAGGGTTCAATAAGTATCTTAAGTTTCTGGAACACTGGGCAGATGTTCTGAATGCCTATGTTAAAGATAAGAAGGGTTCAAAGTTTAGATTCCATCCAGGATAAGACATACGTAAGTCACATTTCCTCAAAGACATAAGTTCTGTTTTGGTAAAGGAATGACAATGTGGAACACACAGACTATCATGGGAACCACAAGATCAATAAGTTTCAGAAGCTCTTGGGTACATCTAGCCCTACTTTTTCTGAAACGTCTGAATTCTGATCACACGATACTGCTGAACAAATGATTTGCCGTCCTGTTAGAATCTGAGAGTCAAAAGTGTGTGAAAGGTAGACATGCTCTGGGGTTTTTGTTTAATGGATCAGTGTGGTAGGTTTGGTGACTTTCTTTTTACTGCCTGTTAAGAGTCAAGGAAATCTTTATCTGTATCAGTCAATTAACATTTTTCAGGGTTTTCCACCTGGGGCAAGTTGGCCTAATTCCTCTACATTTGCCTGTCTGTATCTTTTCCTCTTCCAGGAAATTCAGAAACATTGTTTTATCTGCACTCCTAAAGCAAGTCAGTTTATCAGTACTTAACCAAGTCCAGCATCTCTAGAAGTAGGCCTCATCTGGAACACTAGAATTTGATTTCTAAACAGAGTATAGGAAAATTTGCTTCCAGAGCAAGAGTGAGAAAACTGTAAACACAAGAGATGAGTAAGTGATGTGGTGGCGAGTAAGGCAAAAGGGGAAAAAATAGAAATGATGTTCCAGAACACTGAGAGATTAAGGAAATTGGGGTGCAAAAAAATGTAAGAGTGGGAATAGTACAATGCTTTTGAAATTGATAGAGCATGCTGGTTTACAAAATCAGTTTAGTGATTTTTCAACCAGCATTTTAACAAGATGATATACAATAGAATAACAAAATTACAGAATGCATAGGATGGAAAGATAAATATTGTTTTGGAAACATTTAGAATATATATAACAGTATATAAAATATATATAACATGCAACTATATAAATTATAAATGCACACGCGTGCACACACACACACACTCGAACATATGCCTGGGGTTGTTTTGTTAACTATTTCTCATAGTAGGGCTCGGACCAGAGCTTGAAAACTCCTGAAAAACAGGATCCCAAAGAACCCAGCAAGGTAAATTCAAGGTCAGATGAGCAGGCCCCTTTTCTCTCCTTTTGCTGTCCACAGCATTTAACGGAGGGAGAGGAAATGGCGGGTAAGGGAGAGGACACCAGAGGGAGGTCAGGCGAGGAGCAGGGGCGCGTCAGGACAGGGAGGAGCCCCGGGACTTTCTGGATAGTCAGTTGGTGACCTGAGGAGGTTGATTTGTGAGCGCTTTCCTTAAACGCTAAACCGAAAGAACTTCTGAGTTCCTTGTCCCTGAAAAACCTCCAGAGACGAAGAATTCGCGCTGCTCCAGAAGGTGACACAACCTAGGGTCAGCCCCAGTGAAGGGGATTATTCTTAAGTCGGACGAGGAACGGGGAAGTGGGCGGGGCATCGGAAGCGCGGGAAGGCCGGGCGGGGTCGGTCCAAAGAGTGACTCACGCCGTGCTCAGCACAGCCCACAAGTGGGGCAAGCACTTCTGCATTTTGGAACTCATCCGCGAGCCGAAGCACCAGGGCGTAGGTGGGCTTGTGCCCTTTCCGCGGGCCAGTGATGCTCGCTGCAATGGGCAGCACCAGCTTCCCCTTGCGGCCCTGCTGCAGGCGGGCTCGGGCGGCCGGCTCGCCGGGCCCACGTGACCTGCTGCACGGGACACCGCCTCCACCGCGCCCAGGCCCCGCCCCATGACGTCACGCTCCTCAGATTGTCTGAACGTTCCTTCTCTTTCCGCTTTCGGTCATTGGCCGGCCTGGCAGACAGCGCCCCCCCTTCGCCCCGCCCCCGAAGTCGTGGGGAACGCGAGTGGGGGCGGGGCCTGGGCCGGAGGGGCGGGGCGAGAAGGCTCCGCGCCGGTAAAGGGGCCGCTAGAAGCGCGGTCCGAGCCATCTACTGCCGCCAGCCTGCAGGCCCTCCAGGCTAGCCGCACGCCCCTTCCCCGCCCGCCGCCGTCACCAGGGAAACAGGTCGAGACCGCCCGCCGACCCCACGCTGTTTTCATGGCAGCCGCGAAGAAAGCAGTTTTGGGGCCCTTGGTGGGAGCAGTGGACCAGGGCACCAGCTCGACGCGCTTTCTGGTGAGCCCGGGGTGGGTGCCACTTGAGAAGGTGCTAAACCGGGGCGGGAGCCTTAGAACGCCGGGGCTGGGTGTCGCGTCCCCATCCCGTTCTTCCCACGGCCCGGGGCCCCGGCCACGGGGCAAGAGGAGGAGGCCAAGGGCACCTAGTGGGACTTGCCACGCTGGAGCCGCCCCGCCCGGCCTGGGGGAACGCGGCCTCTCGCGACCCCCGCAGCTGAGCTGAGTAGCCCTGGCCTCGGTGGTGGACAGCGACCTCCTACTGATGAAAGGATTCCTCCCCCGAAGGGAGCTAGGACTCATGGAGCATCCGTGCAGAGCGGCCCGCCTGCAGCCGGGGACAGGTGGCCACACTGACCGCTGCTGCAGCCTTCCCCAGAAGCATTTGGCCTGCCCGACTCAGGACGTCCTTGGATAGGGGGAAGCTGTGTCACGGTTGTCGGAGCCTAACACAGCGTGTTGTGGAGCAGTCAAACAAATATAGTATTTGCGTGATGATGCCTTGTCATCCTCTCCCACAGACATTGCAGAAGGTAGAATGCTAGGGGCTGGCGAGTGGCAGAACACGTTAGGAAAAAGTCACACTACACTGCTTTTACTGGAATCTTAATTTCATTTCAAAGCTTTGTAAATTTCATTTCCAATACTTTGCCTGTTACAAAGATGACTGTCCTCTCTGCACTTCACAGCATAAAGTGACAGGGAGATTGTTTCTCTTTTTATTTGCCATGTGTGACAGCAGAGTTTTGCCATAATGGAGTGCTATTTAAGTGACTCTCTGCTGACTGATTTGTTTGGGGCAATTAGGAAACTTGCTCTTAAAGTGATGTAGTACTGAGTTCAGTAAGATCATTTAAAAGTAATTGAAATAAACTGTTGTTGGTTAAGAGCTCATTCTTTCAATGGACATTTGACTAACCTGGCAAGTTGATATAAATATTTAATGATTGGTTAACTCCCTCTTCACTTCTTTGTCTCAATTCATGTTTTCATGTCTTCTTTAGTATGTATATGTATGTATACATTGTATATACCTTATATATATATTTTTTTTCAGAACTCTATTTAGTTGACCACTTGACTAAAACCTGCATTTGTACCTTCATTTTGATATTCATGTCTCTTGTCTAAAGTCAGAAGCTTTCAGTCCAGTTTTAGCTTGGTTCTTATTTAATGACGTACTCTGGTTTGAGCTGCCAAGACCTAATTCTCCTGTTTCTTACATTGTTTATCTTTTGATCAGACAGGGCAGGTTTCACTTTGTCTTATTTTCATATAAATATTTATAAAGTAACCCTGAATCATAAGTAAGAAAGATCACCTAACTAGATTTGATTAATCAAGTATGCAGTCATCACTACCATCTTCCCAAATTAAGAAAGACCATTAAGACATGTGTGCTAACTGTGGGTTGAGTTTTGAAGCCACATTCAAGAATTGCCCACACAAATGCCTGCAGGGGACAGACAGAGTGAGGAGGAAGGCTGGAGAGCAGACTCCGGCTAAAGGGACAGCCTCTAGCTGCCAGGCAGGAACACTCGCCTCAGGTTGCAGAAGCTTCAGATTCTTTAAGAAAAATTGGTAGTCAAGCGTTTTCAGTGAAATCTTCCTGTCCTTACATGTTGGCAACTAGTTGCTAACGGAGTGTAGGGGCCAAACCAAACATGGCAGTTGTTCCCAAGTTTATACAGCCTTTGCCCTCTCTGAAAGTGGGTATAATATTTCCTAACTCTGTAGGCTGCCTTTTGAGTTGCCAGCCTGACTGTGTTGGTCTTCCTTTTGACTTGTCAGTGTTGCTGTACATGGGGCTTCCCTGGAGGCTCAGAGGGTAAAGAATCTGCCTGCAATGTGGAAGACCCAAGTTCAATCCCTGGGTTGGGGAGATCCCCTGGAGAAGGGAATGTATTCTTACCTGGAGAACGCCATGGACGGAGGAGCCTGGTAGGCGCTACAGTCCATGGGGTCACAAAGAGTCAGACACAACTGAGTGACTAACACTGTTACCATGCATGTAGCCCAGCAGTCTTCTTTATCTACTGCAGGTTGTTCCTGGCCCCTCAGATTCTGTTGCCCGAGGAGTGTCTTTCTGCATTGGTGGGGAAGGAATAAATCAACCTTCTATTATCACAGTCGGTTGTTCAGTGATTGACATGAATAGCAGGAGCCTTTAAGAAGTCGGCTGCTGTTTACTGTGGCTTGATCTCAGTGAGTAAGCTAAGGTGAACATTCAGAAGGCTCCCATTCTGCTTATAGAGTGATGTTTAAAAGTTGATCAGTAAAGTTTCCTGCTCCTTGAGAAGCAACTCTTCAAGAAAGCTTCAGAGGTAGATAGAAGACTACCTGTGTGAAGAGATCCTGGGTGAAATAGAGAAAAATCTGGCATTGGTTTAGAAAGGGTTTTGTTTTTTTTTTTTTTTCTCCCTTGGTTATAAGGAAAGAAGTTGCTAAACCACACTCTGCAAAATTCAAATAATAGATTTGCTGAATAAGTGCTTCAGTCACAAGGTGATCCCCAGGGGTTGTTCCAGTCATATTGTTCCACATCGTAATTATGACTTAAAAATAATTGCTTACCTTCTCAGGAAAGAATACAATAGATAAGAACTGTCATAAGGAAGCTTATAAAGTGAAAAGTATTAAAATAATTTCCTGGCCCTTATTCATTGCATATGCGTGTCTCATTCAGTGTTCACAAGACCAATCACCTCACTGAGCTTCCCTGTCCCTTTTTCTATGCCAGTTATATTTTTTTCTCCCACAAAGGACACAAGATTTCTTTATTCATGTTCTCTCATCCAAGGGAAATGCCTCCTCCCCATTTTCCCATATCTGCTTCTTGGAATTCTGTTCTGCCTCCAAATAGTGGCTCAGTTACCATCTCTTGGTGGAAGTCTTTGCTCAAACCCTTACTCAGAATTTCTCCCCCTTCCTAGAGCATTCTTTTTATGTCTCTGTTAATAGCTCTTATCAGCTTTACTTTGTGTTATTATATATCTGCTGAACTTAAAGCAGGAACCACCTTTTGGATATTTGTTCATCTTTGTATTTCTTAAAATGTCTTGGTCAACATGACAAATGAACACCTGTCTTCTCTACAGGGAGCACTTTACACATATTTCTTGAAAAGATTTTTATAGGTCAACTGAATTTTAATTCTGATTCTCCTTTTTCTCTTGTCAAAAAATCTTAAACCTCTCTGACTTGGGTATGTCTGATTACTTAATTGCTTCTCTTTTAGTAATAGAGCTGCAAATTTAGAATGTGTTCATTTCTTCCTCTAGTAGTCAAAGACTTAACCTGGAGACTCTAGGCATGTTTTGCACCAAAGGAAAATTTCCAACTTGTCTGATAGGAAAGTGAACTGGGCTTGGCAGGGGTTTACCCAGATTGCAGCGTAGGAACTTCTTGGAAAGAAAATTGGTGTAACAGGTTTAAAGGAGGGGCCATTTCTTTATAAGACAAAAGCTTCAGCTTAAACAATCAACTTCCTTCCTTAATTTGGTAGCTTTGTTGTTTCCCCATTAGATTGACTGTTAAAAAAAAGACATTCTACCACCTAGAAGGGTAGAATGGAGTAGGAGGTGGGAGGGTGGCTTTTGAGGGAGGTGTGTATATTGACGGCTGATTGATGTTGATGTATGGCATAAATCAACACAACATTGTAAAGCAATTATCCTCCAATTAAAAATAAAATAGATTAAAAAAACAAAGGCTTGGATTTGTGTTGTACCTGTGATGTGTCAGGTACTCACTGAGGACTTTCCATTTAATCCTCATAACTGTGATGTAGGTAGTATTATCGAGCTCCTTTACACAGGTGATTAGAACATGATGGGGAATGTGCCCAAGGTTGCAGAGTGACTGGTGGAACTGGGATTCAAGTCCAGGTCTCTCCCAGTCAGAAGCCTATCAGCCTAACTCCTCCTACCTTCAGTAGGCTCTCCAGTTTTCTGAGTACAGTTGTTTCTCCGTATCCAGGGGATTGGTTCCAGGTCCCCCATGGATACTAAAACTGTAGGATGCTCACATCCCTTACATAATGAAAAAGCATGTCACTTGCCTATAATCTAGGCACAACCTCCCTTATGCTTTAAATCCTCTCTAGATGACTTAAACCTAACACAATGTAAATACTGTGTAAGGAGTAAATACAGTATATACATGTAAATATATGTAAATACAGTATAGATGTTGTGCACATAGGTGCCAGGCACAGGGTAACTTCACGTTTTGCTTTTTCAAACATTTTGGAATTCTTTTTTAGAAAACACTTTGTATCTGCAGTTGCTCAAATCTGTAGAAGCGGAACCATGGATGTGGAAGACTGACTGTGGAGGGGAGATAGGAGGCTGGGCACTTACCAGTTCTGATTATGGTCACAGATGAATCTTCACCAAGTAAAACAGACTTACATACTGGTTTCACAATATTTTTTTAAAGGTTGCTTTTGAATAAGTACTGCTGGTTCTGATCATCCTGTGACTCAGATGAAGTGGGGCCTGGGCAGGGCTTAGGTGTAGTCACCGTGGATAATGGTTGCATAACCATTTTGTTCCAGTAGCCAGCTTCTGTGAAGAATGACTTGAATTGTAGCTCCATGCTTATTTTGGCAGGAAACATTGCCTTGGCCCCGGTTGTCTCATCATACTTAGAGATCTCAAGGTTAAGGGATAGGTTTCCGCTTTCTTTCTTTCGTTTATGTATTCAACACATAAATATTAAGCACCCATTAGGGGACAGGAACTAATGAACAGTGAATTTGGTAAAATGAATTTGGCCCACAGCTGGACTGAGACCCCTCTTATATAATAAATGTAACTGTGTTTTCCAGCCCCCACTAAGTTGGTTTTCTTCCTTGCCCATCACATTACAGAAATGGTAAGAACATCTCATCAGAGGGCTGCCACCCTCTCTTATCCTCTTGTCGCATAAACATAAATGTTTAGAGCCTTCAGTTTGGACTTCCATGAGGGGCAGAGTGGTATCTTTTTTTCCCCCTCTCTAAAGCTTAACACAACGTTTGGCATCTGGTAGGTGCTCCGTGGACTTCCCTGGTGGTTCAGTGGCAAAGAATCTGCCTGCCAATGCAGGAGACACAAGAGGCATGGTTTTGGTCCATGGGTCAGGAAGAACCCTGGCGGAGGAAATGGCAACCCACTGGAGGATTCTTGCCTAGAGAATCCCATGGACAGAGGAGCCTGGTGGGCTACATACAGCCCATAGGTTCGCAAAGTATTGGGCACAACTTAGCGACTAAATAACAGCAACAGCAGAGGTGCTTGTTGCATGAATAGACAGCAGCAGAGAGAGGCCTCCAGGGCTCGATGTGTTGTCTAGAACTCTTGGACTGAAAGACTAGAAAGGGAAAACTTATGGGGTCTTGGGAGAAGTTGGATTGAACAACTATAGTTATACTAGAGGTATGTATAAATATATGCTATTGAATATAACCTCACTTTTTAAAGAAAAATATGCCATTTGCTACGTTTTCTTTACTTCTCTGGCCTTGGGAAGATGCCATGATGCCGTTTGTGGTCAAGTTTGCAATGTAACATGTTCGTAGCTAGTATTTTTATTTTAGATGCTACAGATTTACATAATATCATGGTGTTTTAGAGAGGGAGTTTGCATTCCTGAAAAATGTCTTACTTACCCAGTAGAGTGTGGCATGAGTAGGCTAGTGGGGAAATCACGTGGGGAGGGAAGTGAATGCATGTTTATGATGGGATGCTTGAGTTAGTCACAGGGTGGGTGAGGCAAGCCTGAAAGACAGTTACTTAGTAAGGACTGTATTTTGTGTCTCCACTATTCCCCTTTGGCTGAGACAAAAAAGGTGATCATTGTTTCAGAAAGTTCTTTTTAAACAGTTCTTATAGAAGTAATTTTCCTTGTTTTAGGTTTTTAAGTGTCCCCCTCTTCCAAACCTGGAAATTGATCATAATTTAGGCACAGTGGTGAATATGGACTAATGACTTCTAATTCTCCTGCTTATAATAGAAATAGTAGTAGTGAGTGTCAGCAGCAGTAGTGGTAACATCTTTTGGGTTTCTACGATGTGCCAGCACTCTGCTGAACTTCTCTTTTCCTACCTGAACTTGTTTCTGCAGGTTTTCATTGCCCTCCCCCACCAAAAACAAACTCTGGAACATGATTTGGGCTTAGAGATGAATACAGAACTGGTGCTTTTTGTTTTTAATAAATCCAAACTCTTATCACCTATCTGCTGTGCTGGTGGTAGTAGTAATAATAGGAACAGTAATCAAAATAGTAGCACTGATAGCAACAGTAGTGGTAACATCTTTTGGATACATGTTGTGTGCTCACCCTGTGTGAAATACTTTTCATACATTATTTAGTCCTTTGCCGATGGAAAAATCAGCAACTTAGAAAAGTTAAAGTCAGACAGCTGACATGGGGCTTCCATGGTGGTCCAGGGGTTAAGGGCTTCCCAGGTGGCACTAATGGTAAAGAACCTGCCTGCCAATGCAGGAGATGTAAGAGACACAGGTTCGATCCCTAGGTCGGGAAGATCCCCTAGAGGAGGGTGTGACAACCCACTCCAGTATTCTTGCTTGGAGAATCCCCATGGACAGAGGAGCCTGGAGGGGCAAAGAGTCTGACACAACTGAAGCGACTTAGCACGCACGCCAGTGGTTAAGACTCCATGCTCCCACTGCAGGGGCACCTGTTCAGTCTCTGTTCTTGGTCACGGAAGATCCCACATGCTGTGCTGCATGGCCCAAAAAAAGACAAAAAAACACAACCAAAATACTGATATGGATAGGGCTGAGCTTGACCCCCAGCTCAAGCTCTTCCAGGTCTGTGCTTTTTGCCTCCATATGACATCAAGCATGAGGCTCTCAACTACCTTTCTGGCTCACATGCAGTTCTAAAACTCTCTCTTTCTCTTTTAATAGACATATGGTTGACACAGAAGGTCATATAAGTTTAAGATGTACATTTGTGTTTTTTTATATATTTGTATATTGCCATATGATTACCACCGTAGCATTATCTCCGTAGCTCTGCCTTGTCACATAAATCTCACTTATTTTTTTTGGTGGAAACCATTAAGATCGAGTCTCTTAGCAACTTTGAAGTTTCTGGTACATTACCATTGACTCTAATCACTCTGCTGTGCATCAGCTCTCCAGGACTTATTTATCTACTAGTTCCAAGTCTCTGCCCTTAATGGATCTCTTTCAGCTACGATCTCAAACATTAGCAACTGACTGCTGGGTGTCTTCACTCAAACATGAAACTGGCAATCTCTTTACCCCTTCCATACTGTAATTACTGCTTCTTCCCATACCTTTGTTTTGTAACATTGCCTACTCTTTTTTTTTTAAACTTTTTATTTTATATTGAGGTATAGCCAATTAGCAATGTTGGGGTGGTTTCAAGTGAACAGCGAAGGGACTCAGTCATACATATACATGTATCTATCCATTCTCGCCCAAACTACCCTCTCATCCAGGCTGCCACATAACATTGAGCACAGTGCCCTGTGCTGTAAGTAGGTCCTTGTTGGTTATCCATTTGAATATAGCAAAATACTGCCTACTCTTGTAACCTGTAACCTGTCATCCTTGAGTATTCCTCCTTTTTTGTCATTCCTCCCGATCCAAGCCCTTGATGTATCTAAATACTTATACCTCCTAAACTGAATATCTCAGCAATGCACTTCATTCAGTGCCCACGGCTGCCACGACACCTCTAGGCATCTTACATGGATCACTGCAGACACATACATTCTCAGCTGCTTTCCCTGCCTGAGCCTACCTTCCCCACTGTTCCCAGTCTTCATCTGCAAATTACGTCTTCTGAAAGCACTTCTCTGACTCCCCCCAAGTGTGGGTTGGATGTCCTTCCTCCTCTTGATAGTGTAGGCAGCCCTACATTAGAAAACCTCTTCGTATTCTCTGCTACTTAATGGATGAAAACATCACAATTAGTCCTGGTATGATTTTGTACTGGAAAAGCTCTGGTATTTAGAAAACCTAGAGCTTAGCCCTGTTTTGTCAGTCCTATCCCATCTCTTGGAGTTCAGTTGGTAAGTCAGAGAGCATTCTTTTAGGTCCATGGGTTTCAGTTTGTATTGTCATTTTGCTTTCTGCCTTGGAACTCCATGGTTAAGCACACTTCTTAGTGACTTAGTGAAGTCGCTCAGTCGTGTCTGACTCTTTGCGACCCCATGGACTGTAACCTACCAGGATCCTCAGTCCATGGGATTTTCCAGGCAAGAATACTGGAGTGGGTTGCCATTTCCTTCTCCAGGGGATCTTCCCAACCCAGGGATCGAACCTGGGTCTCTCGCATTGGAGGCAGGCGCTTTACCGTCTGAGCTACCAGGGAAGCCCCAAGCGCACTTCTAGAAGAGTTTAAATCTGGAAGCTGAAGTCAGTAAAATATGAAATCTAAGGTAGGGTGTAGTCCAGAGACTGAGCTACAATTCTCTGTCCCGGCTTTTGAAGGGTTCTAGAGATGCAGGGAGGGCACTGAACACTGGCCCAGACCTCTTCCAGATCCCATAAACTCTTGTGTATTCCTTTAAATGAATTTTCTTAAAATGAATTTTTTAAAAGAGAGTTTCTGTTCTGTGCCGTTGTGCATCTGCAGTTTGGACTAATCTTTAAATTGAGTTTCAAACTTGAAAAGGGCGAAAAAGATGAGGAGCATCTGTAACTCGGGTGTTTCTCCCTTGCCATCTAACAGTTTTTACACGAATGACCATGCTACTCATCTGATAGAGCAAATTGTATAGCCATTGCCCTCTTTCAGTGACAGTGTCTTTTGCAATCTGCCTGAAAAGAACAGACTAGCATTTTCGCTCCTGGGTAATGTGTTGTCATTGGAGTTACCTACCCACCAGCCATAGAGTCTTATGGAAACATCCTTAGCTTACTTTGGATACTTGTCCGCCTGCAGACAAATGGATAACCCGGAGGCTTCATTACAATTACTCATGTGAACGTAGGTATATGAGAAAAGCACTGCTCTACAACTTCACTGTCCAATATGGCAGCCACTGGTCTCAGGTGGCTACTGATCACTTTGAATGTGGTTAGTCTGAATTGAGTTGGATCAGAAGTATAAAATCTATACCAGATTTCAAAGACTTAGTACAAAAAAAGTAGACAAGCTAATCAATTTTGCATTGATAAAAGTAGACAAGCTAATCAATTTTGTATTGATCTCATCTGTTGAAATTATTTTAGATATATTGGTTTAAAAAATGTGATTAAGATTAATTGTACCTGAGAAAATTTTAAATTATAAATTTATGTTACGAATTATATGTGGCTTGCATTTGTGACTTGCATTATATTTTTGTTGGATGGTGATCCACGAAGCAAGTTGCAGATTCTGAAATAGTAAATCTAAAACCTGCCCCATACACTGGGGAGTGGTGCACAGGGTCAGATCCCAAACACCGAAAGGTGATGTCCATTTTCTCCTCAGAGTCAGAGCTCTAAAGAAGTAGAGAGGTCCAGACTTCATCCTCTTACATCCACATGTTCTGTGATCACACATCACTCTCTAATATGCCAGATAGGATTTACCAGATTCCTTCCCTTTTCTGTGCCTATTACAACAACGTTTAAATCCATTTTTGTGTGTGTGCGTGAGGGTCCTGACATTAGCTTACTTAAAACTACGGGGTGATGGAAGAGGAAGCCTACTCCATTCATAGCTCCCTAGGTCCACTGACGCAGTATTTTATGAATCCATCCACCAAAAAGGCACACCTTATTTTTTAAAAAAAATTTAATTGGAGGATAATTGTTTTGCAATATTGTGTTGATTTCTGCTGTACGACAACATGAATCAGCCATAATTATATGTGTATTCCCTCCCTCTCAAGCCTGCTTCCCCCTTCCCATCTTACCCCTCTTGTTTCTTGTTCCAGAGTCCTTTGGGGACTTGTAGACTTTGGGAGCAGAAGTAATATGAGGAAACATTATACAACTACGGCTTCCTATTAGAGTTTCTGCCATATAACCATTTCCCATTTGATTTAAGAATGTATCTCCTAATAAGTACCTGATAGACCCCAGTGTTTTAGATATTCAACAAATATTTATTAATTACCGACTCTAGGCCAGGCACTATTCCAGGCCCTAGAGAAACTTTAGAAAATAAAATGGGACAAATGGAGTGGACATCCTAGGAACTTACACTAATGCTAAAGTTGTAAATTACTGGTATATTACACTGGTTTCTGCCAACTGCCTTTTATTTATGATGTGTCAGGTTAACCTTTGACTTGTGAGATATTTTATGTCCTCAGAGGACTTGAGAATTTGCCTTCTTGTTTTCATTATGTTTATCACTTCCTTACCAAAAGATGATGTGTGTGGTGAGTAGAGAGGTGAGCAGCAATAAGACTCACCATGTGTTTTCCCTTATTACTTTGTCTTTCTGAGTCTGTCTTCAGCGAGGAATTTTCTCCCACAGGAAACCTAGGCCTGGAAACACTTTCTTAATTGGAGGTGACTTTACTGCTGTGATTAGAGTGATTGGGAAAGTTAATTTTAATTAAAATATAAACTCTTAACTCTGAAAGACTAAGTCATGTGATACTTAAATATAGATATACCCAGGTGAAAAATAATACTTGGGAAAGAAGTTGTTAGGTTTTTAGGAAGCGTTATTTTAATGGTGTTAAAATTGCAGAGGCTAGTACTGCACTTATTCTTCGGTAGCTTTCCTCCATGGGTTTTAATGTTTAATAATCAAGGGTTACCAATTCATGTCACAGAGAGCACTCAGCTTGATGCCACGGTCGGTCCTCTTCTCTCCTTCCTGGTAACGACTCTCCTTGGCACTCATAAGAGTGAGATGCATTGTTACACTTTCCTTCAAAGGAATTTACACAGAGTGCTTTCCTGCCTGGGCATCTGTGATTCCTGTTTCTACATGCAAGATGGGTGCAGAATGGAACCTGACACTATCAATATCAACACTGATCCAGCTCTTTTATTTTTGGTTTTCCTAATCTCTAAAAGAAATCCATACTATTCACTGGTTGATGTATTAAGTTTCCTACATCTGGAACCATTTCTTAAAGAATGAAGAATTGCCTCTTCAGCGTTACCTTTAACAGATTTTCATTTATCTAAAAAGACGTTATTTCTGAAGCTACCTTATAACTCGCATGATTCTATCTGAAGAGAATGTAGAACATCTTGCCAGGCATTTCCTCTGAAATGATTTTTCTCTCAGTGAATAAGAACTTCAGTTGCCTAATAACTTTTGAACATCTTTGCTGTCTACCTGCATTTTTTACTCTACTCTTGCAATATGTTTTTCAGGTTTTCAATTCAAAAACAGCCGAACTACTTAGTCATCATCAAGTGGAAATAAAACAAGAGTTTCCAAGAGAAGGGTATGTTTCCTAATTTAATATGTAAAGATATTTCATGTTTATTAGTCCATCTCAACCCACCTGCCCTATGCCTCTGTAAAGTACACTTGACCAAACACCCTCTTGAGAAGACAAGGAATAGGTATTAGTCAAGAAAAGAAGCAGTAACTTGGGACTTCCCGGATGGTCCATTGGTTAAGAATCTGCCTTGCAGTATAGGGAACTTGGTTTCTATCCCTGGTCAGGGAACTAAGATCTGACTTGCCAAGGAGCCACTGAGCCCATGTGCCATAACTCAGACTCGGCTTAGCAAAAAGAATAAATAAAATAAGTAAATATATATATATATAAAAGAAGCACTAACTTGGTAGGTCAGCAAAAATGTGGATGACTGATGGCTTAGAAATTCAGGGAGGAAAAAAAAAGAAATTCAGGGACAGAAAAGGAGTAATAAAGTAATAAAGCAAAGGTGTATTAGATATCAAATTCCACATTGACTTTGAAGTCATTTAGTTTTATGTGTTCATTATTGTCAAGCTGCTTCTCTCCTGATTTGCACGTGAGGGTTTTTTCCTTAAATAAAGAAATGGTTTTTTTTTTTAATTCATATATCTTAACATCTGCTACTAAATCATCCTTTTGGGAAATAATGTTCGTATGTAGTAACTGTAGTGTTACTAATATGCATGCATTATATAGTACATATACATGTACTGTACGGTGTTCAAAAATTGATATTTATGATACAACTACTTTGAAAAACTATGTGGCAGTTTCTTATCAAATTAATCATATATCTGCTGCATTCCACTCTTAGGAATTCATCCAAGAGAAGTGAAAGCATAGGCCTATAGAAAGACTTATCTACATGAATGCTTATAGTAGCTTTGTTCATAATAAAACTGGAAGCCCCTCAAATGTTTGCCGTCAGTAAACAATGAATATACTATTCATCAGTAAATAATAACAATAAAATACTGTTAGACAGTTTTAAAACAGTGACCTGATACATTCAACAACATGGTTGAATCTCTTTAATATCATGGAAAATGAAAAAAAGCTGGTCATAGGAGAATACATCCTATATGACTATCTAAAATTTAAGAAGATGCTGAACTAATTAGGATGATAAGAATCCCGAAAGTGGTTGCCTGTGAGTGTGTGATTGACTTGAAGGCATGAAAGAACTTTTCTGGTGCAAAGGAAATATTGTATACCTGGATGTGGGTGTTGGTTAAATTGGTATATGCATTTGTTGAAACTCAACAAATGTGTGTGCTTTAGATCTGTTCGTTATATTGTAAAGTTTACTTCAATTTAAGAAAGGAAAACAAAGCAGTGCCTTACCAGATTTTCCATTAAAAATTCTCTCCTATGTTTCAGGGAATTCCTTTGTTTAATAATAAAAGTTATTGACATGTTTCTAGCATTTGAATGACTATCCATAGACCTGATCCTGTTGCAGTTTAAAAGAGAGGATAGTTAGTCTTGGAGGGATAGAAATTAGAAATATGTGGAAGGAGATCATGTTTTTGGAAAGAGAAAATTTAGAGACAGAATTCGTAGCTTGGGAAAGCTGGGCAGGCCTGGGGGAAAGCTAGGCAGACCTGGAGGAAGGCTGAGAAGAAAGACATTTAGCATTCCCTTGCTACTTCCAGATTGTAGCGTAGGATTCTTTTAACTTGTGTCATTTCTACTTTTCCATAGATAAGATATGCCATTTGTTTCTCCCAGATACTCATCCTTGTCATTTATTATAAGCCATTCAACCTTCTGAGGTCCTTGTGCCTTACATACAATTGCACTGGGATTTGGTCTGAAAACTTGGACCAATCACTTGTCTACATGACATAGTTCTTGGAAGGAATTAAAAATGTTTCCCTACTTTCTAATGAAACATTTTAGGAAAAATCATGACAAAAGTGATTAATATACTTATTTGACTTTAGAATTTGTTGTGCTTCATAAATAAATAAATATATAAGGAAGGAAATCAGTGCGTCAAAAAAATAATATCTGTATCCAGTCTGTTTAAAAATGACTAATGACTAGTGAAATGTGAATATTATCAGAATTCATCAGACCTACAAGATATAAAGAATTGGGGAACTTATTTCTTGCTAGATTTGAAAAAATGATTTTAGAACAGGTAGAATATCTGCTGTTTGTGGCCTAGTATTACCTCCTTTCAAATGGTTAATTACTGTATGAAGAATAATAAAAATGTAAGGGAAATTGGCCCTTCTTTAAGTCATTTCTTTAGAATATTGGATATGCCTTGCTTATCTGATTTTCTTCAGTTTATGCAGCCACATCCTCATAAGTGAACATCTCTAGAGAAATAAATTATATCTGTCTTGCTTGTTTGTGGACTAACCAAAATACTTTCTTTTGTTTGAAGGTGGGTGGAGCAGGACCCTAAGGAAATTCTGCAGTCTGTCTATGAGTGTATAGAGAAAACGTGTGAGAAACTCGGGCAGCTCAATATTGATATTTCCAACATAAAAGGTATTTTTAATGTTTTACTCTCTCTGTGATTATCTCAATTAAATTAATTCATTCATTCAGCACATACTCAAGTGCCTGCGTAATGGCAAGCATTTCTTCAAGAACTGAGGATACACAATAAATAGGAAGATTGGGTCTCTTTTCTCGTTGCTCTTGGTGCATTTGAGACCACCAAGAAGAGCAGAGAAATATTAGCTAATTTCAGATATGGAAAAGTTCCACGCAGAAAATAAAACCCAGTGATATGGTAGAGTATACAGAGAAAGGCTTCTTTTAGATTAGAAGACCAGAGAAGGCCTCTCTGAGGAGGTGACACTTTTTCTGATGTCTCGGAGGCCAAAAGGGGCCAACCATACAAATATCTGGGGGAAGAGTGTTTGAGGAAAAGAAAGTAGCATATGCAAAGGCCCTGAGTGGGTATAAGCTTGGCCAATTCCTGGATCAGAAAGAAGGCTAACATGTCAAAAACAACCTAAAAGAAGGGTTGTTTCTTACAACCTGATAAAGGCTTTCAGTAGGAATCGAAAGCTGGAAAGTGGATAGGGCCTTGTTGGCCACGGTTAGGAGTTTGGATGTTGTTCTTGGTGTCACAAGGAGCCATGAGAAGGCTTTAAGTAAGGTGATAGAGGATAACAGGACCTGACTTGCAGTTTGGAAACAACTTCCTGACTGCTGTGTGGAGAGTGGATAGGAAAGGTGTAAGTGTGGACGCAAGGAGACCGGTATGGAGACCACCCTGGAAGTCCTGAGAGAGAGAGGACAATGCCTTGGTCAACAGTGGTCGTAGTGAAGGTGAGGAGAAAGGGCCAGAACTTGCTGATGAATTGGATGTCAGGGGAGCAGAGAGAGTACTGGGGTGAGGGGGAGAGATGGGTCACAGATGAGACTTGGTTTGGTTTTGTTTTTTTCCTGGAGCTCTTGGCTGGTTATAGAGATGGTCTGTACTGAAGAGAGAAAGAATAGAATAAGGAACAGCTTGGAGTGGACGGAGTTTATTTGAAATCAAAGCACTTCGTGTATGAAGTTGCCCTAAAATAATTGAGAGAGTGAGATTATTATAGATGCCTCTGTTCATTCCTAGTAGTTTTAATAGAATGTCTGCCTATGTTTGACTTTGCTTCATTCATATAGGGAGGAAAAAATAACCCAGACATCTAAAATTGACGTGCTCCTAGTGTAAAGGATGAAGGCATGATGTGGTTATTGCCATCTACTTAAGAGTTTAAATGTTTCTAGCTCTTCATTCAAGGGCTGTTCTCTTTCTTCCTTAGCTAATTTGTCTCTAGATTGAGGGAACAATTTGTTGTTGTTGTTGGTTCCTTAATTCATGTCATCTTGGCTCTGAAATTGACTTGTACTCCTAAGTTGAAACATTGATTCCCCCCCACCCCCCGCCCCGCCCCGAGTTTCCCTTATTTCCTAAATAAAGGTCTTTTCAAAAAAAGACTAAGGACAATCAAAGCTAGTCATTCAGCAAACTCAGAGTGCCTACAATGTGCTAAGTGCCCTTGGGACACAGTGGAACACAAACAGGGTTGTACAGCTGTCAAATGGGAGAAACATGTCAATCCCATTACAAATTCATGGGATACTATAACAGTGATATTTCTTTCAGTGCAGATTTTTACAAGAAATACCCATGGGCAGTTTGATGTAGGTTAACAATTTTTTAATCTCCTACCCTCATTTTATTCCTACATCTAAGGGAAGAACTTCATACTTCTTTCATAGTTGCATTCACCAAGTTTTAGATGAGTTGCATGTGAAAGTGATTGTTGGTTGGTTTTCTTGAATTGTCCTCACAGCTTTCACAGTCTAAACAGTGTAAACATATGAGGCATTCAGCAGCACATTCTGTGGTCAAAATATCCATTAGCAGTGATGTTAATCATCTAGGTGGCTGGACTCCATGTTTAGGAAGTAGACTCCAGAGCCACTGGCCATGATTTTGACCTCATTCTACCTCCCTTACAGGTGAGGTAGCCTGTGGTGTGTTAGCCTTCTGGACCTACTCAGGTGGTTCTTTCTTCTCTTGTTTTTGTGGTGTTCATGAAGATGTCACATAACTGCAGTCCAAGTGACTCGTCTTCCACTTGCACTATCTGCAAGAGCGCTGAACACACGGCTCCTTGCTCTCCGCTCCTCTGTGTCTGGCCAATGTGAAACTTATGCCCTAATCAAAGTGACCCAGCATTTCCTCCTCAACAACTCCAGCCTATGGCCGAATAAGAACATTCCACAAGCCCATCCATACCAGGCCAATTTTGCTAAAAATTTTTTTTTTCCCAGATAATTTCTTTAATTGGCGCTGTCAAGGGCCAAGTTTTGGCTAGAGCTCTAGGTCCCAGAAGCCTCATGAGGTAAAGGATTTTCCATCACCCAAACTGAGTTGCGGATGAGGGCACAGGAAGCCATAACAGGTCGTGGAGCTCTTTAGTGGTGGATAACATGCATGCTCAGCTGCCCTGTCTCCTGGTCAAGTCGTCTCTTTCCTGAGCCGCACAGATGTTAACCTCAAAATGGCTTGAGTTTTGAGTTTCAGTGTGGCAAATAAATAATTTTTCCCCCACTAAAGAGTGACTCATTGATCACTTACCTGGTAATCACTGAGTTCATCGTAGCTGGTTGTATTTCTTTTACAAACTCCAGTTTCATTGGTTTTAGTTGTCCTCATCAGCCGAAGTGTGTTGATTTCAGGTCCCTACAAATAGCGTCTCTAAAATCAGAGTTCACTTTCCAGTTTAACAGCTCACAGGAGCCCAAGACAAGTAAATAGGCTGCTGCTTTCCTTGTTGGCTTAGAGAGCTGGGCAGCTCTGTTTGACTGTCACTGGACTGAAGGAAATTCAAAGTATACAGACTGACTAGCCATTAGAAAGACTGAAATAATGCCATCTGCAGCAACATGGGTGGACATCGAAATTGTCATAGTGAAGTAAGACAGAGAAAGAGAAGTATTGTATGACATCCCTTATATATGGAATCTAAAAAGAAATGGTACAAGCAGAGTTCCTTACAAAACAGAAAGAGACTCACAGACTTAGAAAACGAACTCATGGTTGCCAAGGGGAAGGATAGGTGGAAGGGATAGTTAGGGAGTGTGAGATGGGCATGTACACACTGGTGTATTTAAAAGAGATAACTAACAAGGACCTGCTGTATGGCACAGGGAATTCTGCTCAGTGTTCTGTGACAGCCTGGAGGGGAGGGGAGTTCGGGGAAGAATGCGTACAGGTTTATGTATGGCTGAGTCCCTTTGCTGTTCACCTGAAACTATCTCAACATTGTTAATTGGCTAGACCCCAATAAAAAATTCAAATAAAAAGCATACAGAGTGACAAAACCAGATAATCTGTCTCATTCATCCTCTGTCATGAGCTACAAACAGAACACAAAATACACTGAGAGCATCAAATCCTCAGTGATTAGATAGTAGTTCTCACACCCTTGCAAAACAAGGAAGCCCCCACGCCCACTGCCTCACCCTACTCAACATATCCACAGACATTTCCTTCACCTCTCAGACTTTGCCTTTCAGAAAAGGTCTTCTTTGTCCCAAAGCACTTCTCAGCAGTGGCCAGATAGCATTTGCAATTGTTACAACTTGCCATAAGCACACGTCTGTTGCTTTCTTAGAAAGCTTTATACTGCTTCCCACATGGACCTTCCAGTAGTCCCAGAGCCTTCCTCTAGGGATTGTATTAGTTTGTGTGTGTGTGCTCAGTTGTGTCCGACTCCATGCGACCCGATGGACATAGCCTGCTAGACTCCTCTGTCCGTGGGATTCTCCAGTCAAGAATACTGGAGTGGGTTGCCATTTCCTCCTCCAGGGGATAGTCCTGACCCAGCGTCTCCTGTATTGGCAGATGTACTCTTTACCATGGAGCCACTTTCTTTTACTATGTGTGTTTTTCATTTTTTTTTCAGAAATGTGTTCCAATTATAAATTATAACATTTTAAAATAAGGATGCATGTCATCTATAATTCTACAAAGACAACAATGATAACATTCTGGACTATTTCCAAAGGCTTTTTCCTCACTATATTTTCTTAACTGCAGTTATAACTTTTCATAGGCAATCTTAAGCAAAATTTAACCAGATTTTGAATGTAGCATTTAACTAGTTTTATAGAGACACTCAGTGTTGAGGAAAACAAAATCCTAAAAAAGTATCTGCCAGGTACAAGAGTAATACATTGGGGTGTTTTGTTTGTTTTGTTTGTTTGGTCTTGGTTTTTTTATACATTGGGTTTCATATGTGCCAATGATTATAATATCTGCAGCTAAAAGACTTCTATGTCATAGGCTCTTAGTGTAGCTTGACTCGGGTGGCAAATTATGAAACCTAAACATGTTACTCTGAAAAAGGGGGAATTAAAATTGGAAACTATTAAGTTAAGTACCTGCGCAGTCAGAAAAGATTTCTTTCAGGAGCATAGAAAAACCTAGAGGATTTTAGGGTAAAAATGGCAAGAATTCAGCTTATGAAAGAAGTTCAGAGACCTGTATCAGAGAAAGCAGTGCCAGACGTGTTTGTGTCTGGAAGAGTGTCCTGAGAAAGCTGGTTCGCTGGACTTTGTCTGCAAGAAAAGCACTTTTGCTTGGCATGAAGGAACCAAATTGAGAGAGAGGGGAAAGAGGGGGTGGTCAGAGTGGAACCTGTGACTGATGACTCAGAGGGCAGTAGCTCTAGATAATGTTCTAAATACCAGGTAGAATGAGCCCATAAAGAAGGGTAGCCTGAAGGGCATAGAATAGAAACTCCAGGATTGGAACTCAGGAAGCAGACAACTAGTTAACCGCTAATTAATGCAGTGGGGAAGAATAGGAGAGTTTAGTAGAGCATGAATTCCTGACGAGTCCTCATTGTGAAATTCACCTTAACAACCATTGCCAGGGTCCTGCTGAGGTCTCTGACCTCTGCTGTGCCCACAGCGCTGCTAGGGAATTCCTTTATTTTTGTGTGTCCCACTTCATTCAGTCCCATTCCTTGCGACTGACACTCCACTGTCTGCATAGCAATGATGTCACTAAACGGCAGCCATAAGTAACACGTATGGAGTGGTTACTGTGTGCCAGGCACTGTTTTTCTTTATTTATTTATTTTTAATTGGAGGGTAATTGCTTTATAATACTGTGCTGGTTTCTGCCATATATCAACATGAACTGGCCATGGATATACGTGTGTCCTCTCACGCACTGTTTTAATAGGCGTCAATTCAGGTTTCCCTTTTTGGAACCTGGTAAGGCTTGCCTGCTGACTCAGATGGTAAAGAATCTGCCTGCAATGCAGGAGACCCAGGTTCAATCCCTGGGTCAGGAAGATCCCCTGGAGAATGGAATGGCAACCCACTCCAGGTATTCTTGCCTGGGAAGTTTCATGGACAGAAGAGCCTGGCGGGCTACAGTCCATGGGGTTGCAAGAGTCAGACAGACTGAGCAACTAACACTTGCACTTTCAAGGTGGGAGTTATTGGTGGTGTCCATTTTACAGAAGATAAAACTGAGACCCAGGGTTACACTGCTAGAAAGCAAAGTCAGCCTGGCTTTGGAGCCTGAGTTCTATTGGACAGTGCCCAATTGCACAATTCCCATTTTGGCAGATCGCCTTGTACACTACTTCATAGAGAAAGTTGAGGTCCTGGCATCTTAATTCCTCAACTTCCTGTCCCTGTTCCTGTCTGTATCTCTTGCCCCCTTCCCTCCACCACCAGGGCAGCAAATAAGCTTCTGCCCTAGTGAAGCTCCTCCCTGGGTGTTAATCTCATCCCCTCTGTTAATGTAAGAATCAGGACGGTGTCCCATTCATTTCCAGACCCCTTCCTCCCCTACCCCCATATTCTTCTTTCTCTTCCTATATTCCTGCAAACATTTTTGTCTTCCTTTTGTAAAAAAATCACCCCCAAATCTCTTCCGTTCACCCTGTGCCTCTTAAGTTTCCTGGTAGTGGAATCTCATTCATCTTTGTACATCTAGGCAAGGTGTTACAATGAGTAACTCTGCGTTGGATGAAGATGGTTTAAAACAAGGGAGCTGCTGGTCCCCTTTAGATCTCTGTCGGTCAGAACGTTGCTAGTGTGTTTATTCTGGGGTACAGTGTGAGTAATTTGGACAGATAGGTGCATGTTCCTAGAGGAGGTGGTGAAGGGACTTTAAACCATGCTGTATGGAGGTGGGGGCAGTGGAACGAAATTGGATTGTTCAGCCTTGGCAAGGGAAGAGAAGCCTGGAGGAACAGAATAACTGCCTCAAGTGTGAAAGGCTGACCTGTGGAAGGAGTCACCTTATTCTTGTATCTCCAAAGAGTGTGGCAAAGATCGACAGGCGGAAGCGATGAGGAAAAGGATTTTTTTCAAATAGCAAAGCTATGCAGTAGAGTTTGGTTTGCCTCGTGAGAGGTAGTATCTTTTCACTAGAAGTGCTGTCTGAATGGTCTCGTAACAGGCAGTTCCAGAGATTTGAGCATAATGGGTTGGTTAGATTGCCTTTAAGGTTAAATTCTGAAAGAGCACCACCCTTTAGTCCAGCATATGCAACTCTATACATGTGGGGAGTATTAAGAAAAATATACCAATGCTCCGATGCTACCCCAGGTAGTTAAATTAGAATGTTTGCTGCAGGGCCTGGGTACTAGAAATCTATAAAAGCTCTGCAGTTGATTCTAATATACAGCCAAGTCTGAAAACCTCCAATTTAGATGAATCAAGCTAAACTGAATAAAATGGTATGGAATGGTATTTTACTTAGAGTAACTTACTGTAACTATAGCCCTTGAGTTGTATATAGATTAGTATGAGGTAATTGCCATCACATATTGTCCTTACGCCTGATTCAAACTCTATGTCTTGTAAACTATTATTAAATGAAGAAAACTGAATTTCTAACTAACCATAATACGAGTTTACCCAGCATGAAGGATTCTATCGGTGGCTGTTTTTTTTTTTTTTTTTTTAAATGTAGATGTGTGTGTGCACACACACACAGGGAAATTTCTTGTAGCAGTTAGTAAATAAATGAATGAGGTTATTGCTGGTTGCCTCAGCATAATAAATAGGGTGTTGTAAACTGGGGAAGTTATTGCATTCCCTTTTTATAAGCCAACCTGCAAGTCTCTCTTTTCGCTATTTATCTGGGTCTGTGTCATGGTGTGCTGATAGTAAAGAGAGAAGGAGTCTGTAGGAAAAAAAAAAGAAGCTTGACTTGGAGGTTCGTTTTTCTTGGGCCTTTCGAAGAAAATCAACTCAATACCACTACCAACGTTCCAAATGTTTTTTTTTTTTTTTTCCACATTGTTCTGTTTACTTGTGACTATATAAAAAAAAGAGAACTATCCTCAGATTTTTGCTTGTTTTTTTTTTTAATTCTTTTCTGTTTAATTTTCTCTTGAAAGCTATTGGTGTCAGTAACCAGAGGGAAACCACTGTAGTCTGGGACAAATTAACTGGAGAACCTCTCTACAACGCTGTGGGTAAGCTGTTGTGCATGGATGTCAAATGCAAGGCCTTTTTCTACTTGCAGATGTGGTCATGCTAAAACATCTGGCTCAAAAAGCATGAAGTCATGTTTCCTATAATCTCAAAGAGTCTTCTAAGAAATGGGTTGTTATATATTTACCAATTTCGGATAGTTATTCCCATGTTGAATTAACTCTTTCTTTTGCTCTCCCCATCCTGATAATCTGTATCAGACAAGTGAATCAGTATGGCTAGAACTTTTCGTAATCCCTGCTGTTTCTGACACCTGAAAGAGATCTCACCTCTTCCTCCCCTCAAAACTCAAGATTACACATGTTCCCAGTCCCATATCTACCTCTCCGTAAAGTATTTGTGTACTTGTTCTTCCCATATAGGCATTTGAATCGACTCTGCTGAGCTTATGAAAACAAAAATCTCATCATTTTAGCTCCTTCTGCTATAAACATGGCTATGTCCACAGGGTGGAAAGGCTCAGTCTCAAACATACCACCATTAGATATCATGCTTTATTCAGCGGAAATAAGCACGTATATTTGAGTCTCACTCTTAGCAGCACATGACAATTGAGCTTTGAATGACACTGTCACTTACTAAAAGGAAGATTCTCTTCTAAATATACAATCACTAAAAGGCATCATTCTGTCACACATAGAAAAGCACCATTTTTTGGTCAATAAAGTAACAGGTTGTGGGTTGGGGAGTGGAGACAGAAGTTGTCAGAGATGGAATGATTTATGGAGAGAGCAGTTTTTACTTTGCAGTTACTTTAGTATAGATTGGAAAAAAGTGACGTTCAAGCAGAAAATATGCTTAAAAAGTGTTTTGTAAGAGTAGCGTGAATCCTTTGGAAAGAATCTTTATAAAAAATTAAGGTTTTTAATGTTACTGTGTTATAAGAAAGCATTTAGTATGTCTTCTGTACTTGTGATAAAAAACTAAAGATGCAAAAAAAGGTCAAAGAATTGCAGCCAAAGGTCCTATTAGACAAAGTACCTCTTTTGAATCTTTATTTTCTTCTCATTCTCATGAGCAGCTCATTTTGATTATAAGCAGGATATTACAATTTTAGTGACTAGGAGAGTATTCTTTCACAGACGAATGTTAGCCAACTTTTTATACTAGTTAGGGTTTCACATTTGTTTTCCCCCTCACGAAAGGAAGGACCTACTCACAGGAACCAGAAAGTTCTTATTAAACTATAAACTTTGAATTGTAGAAATGCAGCTTTGGACTTTGAGTTGTCATTTTAAAATAATGCAACTAGGTTAGTTGAAGTTATAATTATAGTGAAGGATTTCAGTAAATATTTTACCAGGAAGACTTTTTGTGATATGCTTATTTATTCATTCCTTTTTCTTCTACAATTTCTAGTTTTCTATTTTAAAAAATATAAGGTGTTCAAAAAAAGAATGACTGAAAACCAAAAGAAACAACTGACATTATAAACAGACCCATAGGAAATCCTAATATTAGAGTTACCAGGCTTTAACCATGATCTGCATGTTCAAGAAATTCATTGGGAAGATTGATAATCTTAGCAAACAATTATAAATTTAAGGATAGAAATTTTATAATGGTATTAAACTCCACTGATGAGTTTTACATCATATTAGACACAGCTGAGGCACAGACACACAAAGGTTAAGAAAATGCAGAAAAGTATCTAAGAGAAATATAGAGTAAGATAAGGTTCAACATATTTTTAAATGGGGACCCAGAAGAAAAGGAAAGCGAGAGAGAGAGAGAAAAGTTTTTTCCAAACTGTTGAAAAATATGCCACCAATTCAAGAAGCACTATGAATCCCCAGGCAAGATATATACACAGAAAGTCATACACAAACATAGGCTGAGACCTGAAGATAAAAAGAATTTTAAAGTAGCCAGAGGGTGTGACTTTGAAGAGAGCAACACTAAAACTTCTAGCCGATTTCTCAATGGAAGCAGAGTACAGTGGAATGAAATCTTTGAAGTGCTAAAAGAAAATAATATCCACCTGGAATTCTATATTTAGTGAAAATATCCTTAAGAAATGAAGGTAAAATATAAAGGCAACAACAAACCAAAACTTAGAAAAATCATTACAAGCAAATCCCTACTGAAAGAAAAACTAAGTAGTTTTTTTCTAGTAAAAGGAAAAAAATGTTCTCAGGTGGAAATTCGGCAATGCAAGGAGAAACACAGAGGCCAAGAAAGAGAAAATATGTAGGTCATTCTAACTGAATTTTGACTGTATAAAATAATAATGTATTGTGATGTTCAAAATATATTAAAATTTTAAATACTGCATAGCAACAATAGTACATGAAAGGAATATGCAGTAGATGAGGTTAAAGTGTCTTGTGGTCCCAGTACTGTCAAGGATGCATGTAATCTCTAGAGTAAGCAGTAAGAGAGTAAATAATGTATAATAAAGGGGGGAAATGGAATGACTTTTAAAAAGAAGGCAAGAAAGGAAAGAAAAAGGAATAGAACCAGGAAGAAAGGATAAATAAGAAGTATTTAAATCCTACCATGTAAGTAATTATATTAAAAAGGACCAGATTACTCTCTTCAGTAAAATCTGAAGCAAAGGAGTTAACTGAAACCGCTAATGAGCTGATGGGATTAGAACAGGAAGATTGGAGAGACAAATTGGCCAGACCTTTCAGAGGAAAGATACAACTGGTATGTTTGGAAATTGAATAGGACATAAACGTGAGGCAAAAATAAAACAGGGCTATAAGATTTTTAGCCTGAGAGAACAGAAGGAAATTAAGTAATATTTAAAGAGTGCCAACATGAGAGAAGAATGACTTTCTCTCTTGGACAAATTGAATATAGGACTTGGAATTAAAGCTCATTTCTGGATAATTAGAATTTGTGGCTCTGTTATAAAGAGATCATTCAAAATGTAGACTTAAATGTTGATAACAGGAACTTCCCAGGTGATCCGGTGGGTAAGACTCCATGCTTCCAATGCAGGGGGTGCAGGTTTGATCCCTGGTCTGGGAACTAAGATCCTGCATGCCTTGTGGTGCATCCAAAAAAAAAAAGTTGTTAATATAGTCTCAGTTTATTATAGATGAATTCACATAAGAATGAAGTTTACATTAATTTATGCAACTAAAGTTTAAGTACCTTTCTGTAGACAGGTTCTGTGATGACCCCTAGGCAGATAGTGACAAACCAGGCAGTTACTATGCTTGCCTTGGTGACACAGAAGATTAGGGGTAGAAATTTGGAGGCTAGACAAGGAAAGAGAATAGAAAAGGAGGACAGGGAGTAATTAGCTGGGAGGAGACACCACTAAGTCATGACAAGGATAAATTCTGCCTCCAATTTTCTTCCATCCAGGAAATACTAAGGTGGCATATGTCCATGCAAGTTTTCAGTTGAGAATATCAACACAATATGAAATCTTTAGCAGCTTTATCTTGAAACAAGACCAAAGGGAATTGATGGAAACAGAATCAGCGTTTTACATATCTTTGTCTTCATTTATATTATGGCCTGTGGGTTTTCCACTTTTTCCCTCTCCATCTATATATTTTCTTCCTTCTTGTCCCTTCCTCTTGTAAACCTTTTCTCACTTGAAGCCTATCCTGTGCTTCTTCATTTTTCTCTCTGTTTACTTAGTAAATTATATAACCGATGAATAGTATTTGTTATAGGCAAGCACAGGAGAGGGACAGTCTTCTTTTTTAATTGCTTTTTATTATGTCAACCATTTTTATGGGGTCCTTGATAGGTAATCTACTCACTCAACCCCTGTACAATAACAGAGAGGAGAAATTCAGGGTCCTATTAGTGGACATGAAACAGGCTTGTTGAAGACCAAGAAAGGCTATTTGTTCTTCCTTCTCATCAGGGTGTGTTTGTTGTCTGACATCTTTTATAACAATATGCTTATGAGATAGGAAAACATGCAGAGGCATCCATTGAGGCACAGATGATCTGTTTTAGAAGCTTCACATGGTCTTAGCGTTTCTATGTTAGTTCTGTGATTGGCGAGGTGAACGTTGGTGTGGTACCCAAGGTGGAGATAAAACACATCCCTCCTTCCTAGTCTCTGGGCCATGATGCAGCCGTGATGGTCTCACAGATGGATTGCAGCAGCTTTGTGGCCCTGGATCTGAAGCAGGTCTCTGCCTTCTCTCGTCTGTCTTTCGTTTTCCTCATCCCTCTGACTTTTCTCTCTCCCTCTCAGCATTATCTTCATCAATATTTTCCAAAGAATTCCCTCCACTCCTCTCCCCACCATTTTTCTAAGCCTTTTCCTTCCAGAACCACCTTTTTTTCTAAGTGGTCTACAGGCCTTGCTGTCTTCTTAATAGTATTGAAAAGGAGGTTTAGATTGACAGATGTACCACAGACTAAACTGATAAAGAAGCACAAAGCTCCCCAGGTAGTTCAGATGTTAAGTGGGGGAAGGCTTGAATCAACGGATATTTTTGCAAATTCATATACACATTTCACTGACGCTGCCCGGGAAACATTCTGGCCTGACTCGGATGGCCCGGCTCTTTCCCCACTTCTTGGCTAAGTTTCGTCACTCACTACTGAAGTTGCTTGGTGCGCATGGCAAGCCAAGTGCAATAGGACCCTCATTGTGGTAGCTTTCTGTTGAATACAATTACGATTCATGATTTAATGTCAAAATATTATTCATAGTAAGGACTAATATCCAGGGAGGCCAAAGTCACTGATGTGAGCCCTGTAGTATATTACAGAAAACCGCCAATTAAAATCATGTGTCTCTCAGCCATTATTCCTTCTTTAAATGGTATTACAAACATTTTTTCTAAGGTACTGGATTTAAAGTTTCCAGTGACACATGACTCTTTATGCAGAGAGTGACAGTTTTAGACATTGGTCATTCTCTTTACCTTTTTTAAAAAATTTTGCATATTAGTTCACCCCAGGCCAATGACTAAATCGGGTTAGTCATCTGTTGAGATCTGAAGGAACCTTGAGCTCAATTCTTGTATCTTTTTGGGAACTGGGATATGTTTCAGAGTATCAACATGAGAGAAAACCATAGCTGGCAAACCTCCTAAAACTCCTAAGCATGCTTGGTCTTAAACAACAAAGGTGTGGCTTTGTATTGTTTTTCTTGGGAATGGAACAGATTGTTATTTTTTGTTAAAATATGGAATATTCCACTCTGTCACAATCCACTTATTTTTCATTTTTTCATGTCTTTTGTTACATAGTTCTTTGAATGTCTTACATCTCCTTCAATCCTGGGTAAAGAAATACTGCCATATTTTGTGTTGCTTGAATTCCTCAACCCTGCCACTTTAAATAAAAAGAAACTAAATTAGAGTTCAACTTGGAGCTATGTTTTTTTGTATTCTATTTAAGGCTATGGCTTCTTCTTGGTTACATCTCTATCATAGAGATTTGATTCTGGACTCAGTTTCTGGGTTCAAATTCTACATTTTCCACTTACTGCCATTCTGTGCCTGTTTCCTGAGTGATTAAGCTGGAGAAATTAAAAGTGGCCCTCATAGACTTGAGGATCAATGAATTAATATACATAGGACACTTAAAACAATGCCTAGCGGACGATCAGGCTTCAGTAAGTATTCAGAACATGGCCACTATTCTGAGTTGGCTGATGACCTTTTCAGTCCAGGAATGCCAGATGAAATGGCTGGTTGAAACAACAGGTGTTAGGGGAAACACAGAGCCTACCTGGGGTCACATGCACTCATGTCAGCCACTGGCATCTTGACATTTATACACGTAAAAGCTGAAATGGGTTTCAGCCCCCAAATTTTGACACACATGTTTTCATTCACTGCCCCCTCCCCCAACTCTCCATTTTTCTCTTGGCACCTGATTTCAGAAAGTAATCAGCTGATGGATAGTCTCTTCCCCTTTGCAAATGACCTCATACCCAGCTTAATTATAATAGCTTAACTTTTGACTAATTACCATAACACATAGCAGTTAAATCTGGTTTCCTAGATTTAATGTCCATTGTGGGGGAAGCAACCCCAAAACATTGAGTGTAACTGTCAGCGGTCCTTGCTTAGTCCTTCCATAACCTGTAGCCTTACCTTATCTCACTGTCAGGCCAGTAGCACCTCATAGCAAATCATCCCTAGGAGCTGTATTATTTGCCTTTGCTTCTAGTCAACTGAAAATAATTTAGATGATCTCTAGTGTGTTTTTTCCCCCCTTTGGTACATTTCCCTTCTATTGTTATAACTAACCAAAGCTGATTAAAATTTCTAAATATTCTAAAACAGATTTCTTCCTCTATACTGTTTACTCTATCACTCAGTTAACCTTGACCCATGGGCTTTTGAGGCAACTGCATTTTTCTTTACTCTTAAAACTTTGTTTTTCAGAACAAACTAAATCTCTGACACATATATTGGATATGACTTCATTTAATACAAAGACAAATTCCAGGTCACCCAAGTTGGGTTTTTGGAACCTATTCATTTGATGGTGGGAACCATTTAAATCCAGTTTATTTAGTCTAAGTAAGGGACTTGTGTTCTAGAAACAGGCTGTATGGTGTTCTGGACTCTGTTTTCCTTCCGATGTTTTTCTGAATTACTTTGGGACTGAGCAATTCTCTGTTTCCTCTAGACATGCTGTTGCTTTCTGTGGACTTCACCTCCTGCCACCCTTCCAGGGGAGTGCTTTCCTGGAGCACTGCCTTCCCAAATCCACTTGTCTTCCTATGGGTGCCCTGCCCCCTTCAGCAGAGACTAGCAGTTCCCTTAACATTCTATTCATACATCCCCTAGTGATGCACTCACTCACTGCATCACACAGCATTTCAGTTCTGCGATCGGGTCAGCAGTCAATAACCAACTGAGCCACTTTCCTAACCAGGACACAGACTCTGTGGCCAGGTAGGGAAGAGTCATCTGAACAAGAAGCAGGAATTGACCTGATCTTTGTCCAGCCGGAAATGCTATTGAACCAGAGACTGACTGGACAGCCTCTGTTCCCCTTCTGCTGCACGTCTCTTCCTTATCTTTTTCTACACTCAAATGGGTAGAAAACTGTTCATTCTGATGAACCTGCCCATATGAGCCACCATGTTCTAAATGGTCAGGAAGAGAACGCGAACCTTGAACCTGGCCATCTCTAGCATGAATTGCCATTATTTCTCCTAATGCTCCAGCTGCTCCAGTTTCTCCCGGTCCTTCAGATCCAGCTGCCGTTGTTCCCTCTGGCTCTTCAGTTCCAGCTGCTGGCGCTTCCTCAGGTATTGGTGCTCTGTCTCTTGCCCGCGCCCCAGCTTCCAACTCAGATGTGTTGGGGAAAATTGACTGCTGCTGTTGGTTCTGGATCTAGCACCTCTTCTGATTGTTCTCAGAAATTACCTCCACATGGGGCTTAGTCCTCCTGCTCGGGATCTTCTCTTTGGCTTTTGGTCTCTTATTCTGCTCATGTAATTCTGCCATCTTAGCTCCTTTAATGAGTTTTCTAATTTTCCTTTGTTCTTAATTCAATTAATTTCAAACATTTGTGTATTGCTTGGTAGTGTACCGACCACTGACATTTTCCTCTTTGGCAGTTTTACTAATTCATTCCATGTATTCTAATCGCTTTAAACTCGAGTTATAAAAACAAAAATTCTGCCAGCCTTCCGTGATCATGGGATAATGGAAGGAGAGGGACTTCTGAGACCATCTAGTCTAAACTGCCTTATTTTATATGCTGGAAACCCAGGTCCTAAAGGGAAACGAGGCTTGCTTGAGTCACATAGCTTGTTGGCGGCAAAGCCTAAAATGTAGATTTCACCTCCAGTGTTTTGAGTCTCTTCGGTGAGGGTTTCATTCTGTGGATACCAGATACCAGTACTGTGGGCACTTCAAAGCTTTCAAGTGAGGAGCATAGTGCCGGTTAACTTAAGTGGTCCTTGCCCAAGAGCAGTAGAGCCACTTGATCATCAGTATGTGTCTAGTTTTGTTTTGAAATTAACAACTGAGACAAATTCAGTGTCCTAAAGAACTTGCCCTAAAAAGGAGGTTCTCAAGCTTGAGCAGAACACTGAATAACACAGGTGGGAGGACTCAGGCCCTCCTTGCCTGGACTCGCAACCAGGTTCCTACAATGCAGGGACTTCCCTGGTGGTTAAGCCTCCACGCTTCCACTGCAGGGGGCGCGGGTTCATTTCCCTGCTTGGGGAACTGAGATCCCACATGCCATGCAGCATGGCCACAGAAGAAAAAATAAAATAAGAATCCTCTGATGTAGGGACCAGGATGTGTGATTTCAAAATTTTCCAGGTAGTTCAGGTGTGCTTTCTGGATCAGAACCACTGCTGTTGAGTCTCGCAGTGTTTCTTAAAGAGAGGGCATCTATTTAAAAGGTGTAATTTCTGGGCCCCCTCCCTAGACTTATTGTCCTAGAATTTCTGTCAGTGGGATTTATCTTTAAACTCCCTAGTAATTTTTATGTCCATTAAAATATAGGAAAAAAATGCTGATCTGGAAGGCTTTGAATCAGTAAGCAAAAAAAAGCCTAAAGCCTAGAGCAGTGTCCCTTGATAAAAACTCATGATTCAGCAAACCAGCATAACTAAAACAAAGTTTCATAAGTCAATATTTATCCTGCTGAGTTCAGTGAATGTTGACATTTTCCATCCTAACGCATCTTATTTCATTTTTTTTTTGCATAGGTAATCAAAGTTACATTGATTTTTAAACCCCTAGCCCATTGTAGTTTGAAACATGGAGGACTGAGATGTGCTTGTGAATTCTACCTGTCACAGATTTAAAACTTTTCTCTAGAATGCCTCTACTTTGCCCAACTACTCTGGTCCAGCCATTAACACCTGCTAGGGTTGCTTGCCTATGAGGAAGGTCCACTTGGGTCACAGTCACACACCACTGCCTCTTTGGATAAAGTGGATAGATTGCCATGTTCCCTGGACACAGGAGACCTTGGAGACTCCATCATGCTGCTACTGATGGCTTATATCCATCCCAGGGCAAGTCATAGAAAAGTCAGCCCCAACTAAAATGAAGTTATAAGGGGAAAAAAACAGAAATCCTATGAGTAGTTTTGTTCAGGTGCTGTTTGATTCCTGAGTCAGACTATCACCTGGGTCCCCGACCAGTCTGTCTCTTTGAGGTTGACTCCAGATGTGGCCAATTCAGCTCTCTTCCAGGGTGCAGCAGGTCCCAGCTGCACACTCCCAAGCTGAGCTGAGAACAGGGACTCTTGTGGACTAAGCACAAAAATCTCAGGCAGGCTAATCTGACTACACCTGAACCCATCATTGGGGACAAGATCCTAGAGCCGAGGATAGGGTGGAATCTCAGGCTGAGGTTGAAGGAGGGGTGGTTTCCTAAAGAGAATTAGAGCTACAGCTCCCAGCAGCAGGAGGAATGGATGCCTGGCAGCAAAGAGCAGGGGTCATTGTTTGGCCATGTATTTCCATGGGCTTCCTCTTTGACTCCTGTTTCCTTGGTGATGAAGAGCCTTGTTTTCTACTTTGGAAACCAGTATAGCAGGGGTACCCAACCCCCAGGCCATGGACCAGTACTGGTCTGTGACCAGTTAGGAACTGGGCCACACAGCAGGAGGTGAATGGAGGGCAAGCAAGCATGCAAAGCTTCACCTGTATTCACAGCCGCTCTCCATCCCTCACATTACCACCTCCATCAGATCAACAACAGCATTCGATTCTCGTAGGAGCTCGAACCCTACTGCACTTGAATCATCACCTCTCTCCCCTGCCCTGGTCCTGGAACAAATTGTCTTCCACGAAACCAGTCCTTGGTGCCAACAAGTTGGGCACCACAGCAGTATAGTATCCCAAAGTCCCTGATTCGATTCTCCTGCAAAGTAGCCACCATCAAAATCAAGCACAGACTGCCCTCAAGGGAAATAATGCTTTAAGTAATTAAAAAGAATTGATTAAAATCCACAACAGGAAGTAACTGATTTTTAAATGAAGAGAAAGGCGTAGTATAGTTAAAGGTGAACCAAACTAGACAGTAACTGCCAGCACTCACATGGGTAGCAGACAAGCATGCGTGATCTTCCTCGTGCCCTTTAAATAGACTGTTTTCAGGAGGCGTCTGAGCATAGTCAGTGCCTAAAAATATCGAGTGAGCACTCACAGATTCAAAGTTACAAAAGCTTGGTTCAGAACTGAAATGTGACAAATAAAGCTCAGCTGATACTATTGTTCATATTTCACAATTGCTTTGTATACCCTTTAATGCGTTCTCTTTCTCAAGCCTTCTGTCATAAAGCAGAACACAACTTCCTACTAGGGAGATCAGAAAGTGGGTGATAGTTACTCAGTAAAAACAAGGTTGATCTGTTAAAATGAAGAGTTTATTTTATAATCTAGCAAGGAGAAAGAATGGTGACCTTTAAATGATTCATGTAATGATTCCTGATTGTAGTCTACTTTGAAAGAGTTTAATATAAATAAGCATTCTGTGCATAAGAAAATGAATCTAATTTTTTTTCCTCTATAATAGTGTCAGGTTCTCTACTTTGTCACAAATTGCTACCCAGTTTTTCCAAGGTACAGCCTTTTATACCTAGTACAGTGATCCTGAGCTGTGCATTTTGCCCTGGTAACTAGCCTGCCTTGCATTTAGATTTTTTCTGCACTCAATGTATGCATAGAAAGTCCATATCCAAAACAGTTTTTTCATCTTTTTCTGTAATAAGGATACCAAATCAGCACCCTAAGGTATGTATTGTTCTCCTAACTTGGTCTATAATTTTGCCTAAAAGCTTTAAATTCTCCCTCATAAATTTATCCTCTCTTCTAACAATATGCCCATTCACTTCTAATTTTCTAATTTCTGTCTTTGGAAAGCTACAGCATTTTAATTGCTTATAGAAACTAATCGGTCTCCTATCCTTGACAGTGATTTCATTAAGGTTTGATTTTTTTTTAAATCAAGTTTTTCATATTTATTGTTGTGTTTTGATCTATAGTGTGGCTTGACCTAAGAACCCAGTCTACCGTTGAGAGTCTTAGTAAAAGAATTCCAGGAAATAATAACTTTGTCAAGGTAAGAGATCTCTTAAAAAATATGCTATTAAAATGCTCATTTAACAGAAAAAAAACTTGGATATTTTACCAGGCTTTCTGTCTTATTGCACAATAGTTATTTGGTACAATTTATAGAATATTTCTCTACAGATAATTACCTTCCTGTCTCTCTTGCCCTGTGGTGAATTGGAGAAATAATGTTCCAAGATTAATAGTCTGGCTGCTGCTGCTGCTAAGTCACTTCAGTCATGTTCAACTCTGTGCAACCCCGTAGATGGCAGCCCACCAGGCTCCGCTGTCCCTGGGATTCTCCAGGCACTGGAGGGGATGATAAACTGTCCCAGTGGCTTAAACCGTACTCCTTAGGGAGTGTTTCTATAATTCCACCATGCTTTCCAAATCCTTCTCTCTTGCTTTTTCACCATCCATTAAAGAAAGTTCTGGGTGCTTTTGAGGTTTTAGACATCTGGACTCAGGGAGAGAAAGTAAAAGACACTCCAGCCTTTACGTGAATTCCTCTTCCACTTTTCTTCATATGAAGATGCCAAAAAATTGCCTAGTTTTCGGTCCTTAAATAGATCTCTCTTCAGACAAATGGGGAGAAAAATTTTAAAACAGGTGAGGTACTTTTGTTAGCAAGGTCAAGTTCTTCTAGTATCCAAAAGGAAATTCCAGAGTTTTTTGTTTCTTTGATTTTTGGTTTGTTTTTTTGTTTGGGGCTTTTGGTTTATTTCCATTATACTTGTCAGTGGGACTCTTAAATGGTAGTTTCTTGTGGTTGTTGGTTCTGAAAGTGAAAGTGTGAAAGTGAAAGTCAGTCGTGTCTGACTCTTTGCGACCCCATGGATTATACAGTCCGTGGAGTTCTGCAGGCCAGAATAATGGAGTGGATAGCCTTTCCATTCTTGGTTGAGATCTTCCCAACCTAGGGAATGAACCCAGGTCTCCTGCATTGCAGGTGGATTTTTTACCAGCTGAGCCACAACTAGTGCTCAAATCCCATTAATTGCATCAATCTAATAAACCATCCTTTACCCTTACCCACCCATATAACTTCGATCTTGTCCTGAATGTACCATCACCCATTTCCTATTGTTGATCAACCTGCCCCAAACCTCACGCCTACCTCCAGCCATGCTTTGCTTTATGGGATGCATGTTTTTCTCTCCAAAGCCATTTTAGGCAACTTTTACACTTTCTACTTAAATCATAAAAATAAGATACTTATATGCTACCTTACTCTTTGGTTTGTGGGATGACCCTTGGTCCCTCAAATGAAGCATATGTTATTTCTATTATTTATAAGTCCATATGTTATTTCTATTATAATTTTTGAGCATGGATCTTTTCACAGTAAACTGTGAGTTAAGATTCTTAACTTACAAGGTTGCATTACAGAGTTAAATAGTTAGAGACTTTTTAGTACTCATATCCATGGGAGGTGAGAAGGAAAAGGGATCACTTCCTGCAGTTAAGTGAGGTGCTAAATGAGAATGGGGATCAAGAAGGAAAAGATAGTTGCATTATTTTGATATATTTTTTAAATCACTTTCACCAGCCCTTCTAAATATAGTGTTTGATATGCTAACTAAAATGAGTTGGACTGGATCCATTCTCAAGGAAACCTTTGTTTCATTTTTACCTTCTATCCTTTATTCAGTTAACCCTCCCTTTGTTGAATGTATTTGTGGAATTTATGCAAACTCAATCATATATATATATATACACATACACTATTTAATTGAAGTAACATTGGTTTGTAAAATCATATAAGTTTCATGTGTACAATATTGTATTTCAACTGGCAACTACTTTCTTAAATAGAACAACTTTGGGTTGCTTTCATCTGGCGTGTCTTTGAGCTCTATTGTCCACCAATTTTATGTTATTTGAATATGTATGTGTGTTTGACTATGTATTTATTATATTTTTAGCACACAAATATATTGTTTTTGTTAAGTCTTATCTATCTTAAAACAATTTTCTGATTGTGGTCATTAGTTTATGAATTGATAAACTTGCATTCTCTGATTTTCAATAGTTTTAAATATTAATTTCAGTGAATATAAAATAAAAGGCAGGGTTTTGGACTAGGTTCTGTGTGTAATACTAACTTATCACAAAAGTTAACATCTGTGGCTGAGCTATCTAGGTTTCAGGGCATGTGTCATTTAATTTTCTCTTTATCTTGCTACATGGATGCTCTTTGAACTGCGAACATATCACTCTGATCTTTGTTCACATACATGCTTTCCTGTGCCACGAGATAGGAAAAGTGTTTTTTTATCCATAATACTTTGAGATTGCCTTTAGGGTCATTGCATATTTTGTAATTTGTTGACCTTTTTGATTTGGTGTTTCATTTTAAGCTGTTATGAATTTCACTTCCTGGCTGAATGTCATAACTGTATTTAGTCCAAGACAGGCCTTCCGCTTAGCACTTATTTCAGTGCGGTGAAGCTTCGTTGGCTCCTTGACAATGTGAGAAAAGTTCAAAAGGCCGTTGAAGAAGATAGAGCTCTTTTTGGGACCATTGATTCATGGCTTATTTGGGTATGTTTAAAAATCATGTATGTATGGAAAACATTTTTAAATTGCTTATCTTTTTTCTATGGAGAGTTTCAAACTTTTTAGTTGGCAGCATTATTAAGAAAAGCCACTCAAGAAACAGCAGAAAATTTCAGCTGCCATTTGAGAGGCATTTTTGGCTACTTCCTCTTGATTTTTTTCTTGCCTTATTTCAGTAAAAATGAAGGATGATTGCCAAAACCATATCTCATGTCTGTTACCTTTAGCATAACTAATTTAGGTAGTTATCAAGTAGTAAATTTCTGTCGCCTGTATCCCTTGCCTATCATTCACTCCCTTGGTACGTGCAGGGGACTGGTTCTAGGACCCACCGGAGATAGTTAGCAGTCTGTATCTACGGATTGTGTATTACTATAGTTTTTATTTAAAAAATCTACGTGTAAGCATGCCAGCACAGTTTGAACCTGTGTTGCACAAGGGTTAACTGTACTTCTTTTCCACTAGCCATTTCTTAGAAGAAATTATCTCTTCTATTTTCTACTATTTAACTTGGTAATACACCTGGGACTACTTTTTAGCATTTGCTTTCTATTACTTAATTAGGCCACAATATGAAAAATCATAGTGGAAATTTCTGATGTATAATCTTCTTGCCTAAACTGAACATAAATGAGTAGAAACAAACATTTCCCGGATACATACATATCTTCTCTTCCCTCCCTCTACTTTCTCCCTGCCTCTCTTATTCTTAGTTATTTTCAAGGGCATTTTCAAATACACCCCAAATGTGGAGGGAATAGTGTCATGAACCTCTAGAATAATTAATCAGCTACAGTCACTGGCTATGGCCAAACTTGTTCCCACTATACTCACTCCTTCTCCCCATGGATAATTTTAAAGCAAATCTCAGACATATAATTTCATTTGCAAACACTTCTGTAACTGTGGGATTATTTTTTTTTTTCAACGTTCAGGGGAACGTTAAAGGAAGATTGCCCCTCTTGTCACTTGCCAGATCCACAGAGCAGATCAGACAAAACCCTCTATCAGGAAGTGGCGCCTTCCCCAGCCCTCCCTGTCTTGGCCAGGGCACGCTATGCTTTGTGTTCATGGCCAGCAGTTTTCATATGTTTTAGTCACAGTTGAAATAATTCGGACAATAGTTCTCACCATTGCCTGGAGCCAGAGTAGGGCAGTATGTTGAACTGTGAGCTGCAGGACACTCGGGGGAGCACATTGAGCTGTCCCCCTCCTCCCCTGTTCCCACATGATGCCATTTCGGCACTTCTGTTCCTTTCTTACTTCTCACTGCTTCTGCATAAAAGAAAGCAGCAGTCCGTGTAGTTCAGGTCCAAAGGTATTAACATTAGAGAGTTTAAAGCTCTGCTTTCAGGGTATGTGTTTGGGTCAGTGAGGTTCAGCCCAGTGAGAATTGTTACTTCAAAACAGGCACACACGCATGCACACACATGCACACATACAACGAGAACAACAGGAGCAACACAGGTCAGTAACATCCCAAGAGGCAGGCACATCAAATTTAATAAGACTCTGCATCTTCCAAAGATAAGAGGATGAAAGCAAAACTGATTTTTTTTTTCATTAACCATCAACTAGAACTGCTGTCTGCTATGATGGCCACTTGACCACATGTGGCCATGGAGAACTTGAAATGCGGCAGGTCTGAATTGAGGTGTGCATGAGTGTAAAATATACACTGTATTTCAAAGAGTTAATACAAAAAAAGAAGGTAAAATGTCTTAGTAATAATTTCATATGTTGAAAGGATATTTTGAATATGTTAAGTTAAATAAAACCTACAGTATTATTCATTTCACCTGCTTCTTTATGCTTTTTAAATGTGGCAACTAGAAAATATCCAATTACATGTGTGGGTCAATGTGGTTCTGTTAAATTGTATTTCTGTTGGACACCAAAGAACACTAGAAGATGAAGTAATTGAAATGTTCCATTCTCTTGCTATATGGGGTCTACAACAGATTCTGGCTCTTGACAAAGTAGAAATTAAATTGCAAATAAGTACAGATTTAACATGTCCTTTTCTTCTGTCCAGAGCTTGACAGGAGGAGTCAGTGGAGGTGTCCATTGTACAGATGTAACAAATGCAAGCAGGACGATGCTTTTCAACATCCATTCTTTGGAATGGGATAAAGAGCTCTGCGAGTGAGTTGTGTTTTGCCCTCAGAATAGTTTTCTAATTTGTTGCCTGTCTATAACCTAAATCTTAATTATTTTCAGATTGTCAGTGGAGCACCAAACTTTGTTGATATTTAACTACAATATACAAGTCTATGTTGTATACTCTTTTTTTTCTAAGTGGAGGACAATCGCTTTACAATGTTGTGTTGGTTTCTGCCATACAACAACTCGAATATGTATATATACACCTTCCCTCTTGAGCCTCCCTCCCCCACCACATCCCACCCCTCTGGGTCACCACAGAGCACAAGGCTGGACTCCCTGTAAGAGACTATTACTGCATATCACCACAGAGCACAAGGCTGGACTCCCTGTAAGAGACTATTACTGCATATATAATAAATAGGCCAAATTAAGTAATCGTCTTGATTATTCTTCAAGGAAAATTAGGTTCCTTTATAAAAGTACTTTGTTTTTTGTGTACTTTTGCTTTTGTATTGATTTCTTTATGTAAAGTTAGAGTGTTAAATATCTAAGCCTACTGCTGGCTTATTTATTTCTTCCCATTTAACTCAGCTCTCAAATGTGCCTGTTTTTAATTCTTGTTTGCATGCCTTTAAATTCGTATAAATGTTTCTAGACATTTACTTAAAATAGTATTATATACCCAATCTTATTTTACTATTTTTTTAGATTTTTTGGAATTCCAATGAAAATCCTTCCAAATGTCCGAAGTTCTTCAGAGATCTATGGCCTAATGGTAAAAAGAAAAAGAAAAATTTTTTTAATTTAATTTTTATCTTAAAAAAAAACCTTACTATTCAGAATTCAAAAGTCAGTTGTGTTACGTTTTATATTTTGAGACCCGTGAATTTTTTATGAATGTTGGCAGTATGTAAAATAAGAATTTAGTATTATCTAAATAGTTTTATAACTTCAAATTCTTGAGTCCTTCTTGCCAGTTTATGTTTTATGTATACTTTATATAAAACTACATATAAAACTTTATATACTATGAACTTTATTGGCTTTTCTTTGAGTATTTTAAAGTATTGATGAGATAATCTAACTGCAGTAGTTGATAAGGGAATATTTGAGCCAGTTTCTTCTTTTAATCCAAATAACTATTTAGTAGTTGCATTGCCTGCTTTTAATTTATAGGAAGGTCTCTTCACATTTTAGTGGCATTCCTTTTCCTATTGAATCTCCTTTAATGGCCAGACCACGTCTCAGATTCTTTGTCAGCCTGAACAAAACTTTAGCAGAGAAGCTGAAAGCAAAGAGTCTGTTCTGATTTGTGATTGTTAATTAAACTGGTTTTCATCATGGGCATTTTTACTGTTGCTTTCACTGAAACCCACAGAAGTAGTCTAAGCACAAATTACACGTAGCATCGCTGAGTATTTCTGATTACACACCAGGAACGAAAACCTTTAGGACAATTTGAACTGGTGTTTAAGCTCAAAAATCTAGAATTTATGGTAAAAATTAAGAAAAGTCTAAGATTAATTACCAAAAAATAATGTTTGGACATTTCATAAAAAATATTAGTCTACTTACTAGAACACCCAAGTGTTCTGGTTAAAGCTTAAGCAAGAAGTCTTAAGTGTTTCATTTATAATAAAGCCTTTTAAGGCAACATGGAATTTTTTAAGGGAAGCATAATCATTGCTTATCTACAGTTTAAAAGTGCTTTGATAATTTCATAGCTATCTACAAACTGACTTGGGTCAGAGGAAAAAAAAACTGTTCTTGAAAAACAGTTTCAGAGGATGGTTGAAAAAACATTTAACTGGCCTAGTTTTCTCTTGCATTTAAAATATTATCCTTCTGTCCCCCTCTCTCCCCCTTGCTGACTATAGAAAATCTCTCATAGCCCGGTGAGTAGGTTGCCCACCAATGATGCTACCCATTCATTTGGAAAAGATACAGTGCATTTCCATTTAGTTTTAGATAAGCAGAAATCCATTTACTCAGCAAATTAATGTAGACTCTTCCATGACCCTCCAAATTATTATAAGCTCTAGTGAAGCTTTAGTTATTGTTAAAACATAATCTTATTTCTTTTTAAGTCCTCCATAAAACTGGGAGTGATGTTTCAAAGTAAAAGACTAAGATAGTTTTCTGAAATGAGAAATTCTGATGGTCCCTATTACAAAGTACAGTTGTGATGTGCTTTTGGGCTTTAGCATAATAGGGAAATGAGGTATAGTTTTTAGATGTACTGTACGTCTCTTAAATGACATCTTGCCCAACTCTGAGACCAGCTAGTTGGAAATGCACTGTCACTTTTTCTGCATGCTTCACCAGAGAATAGTCCCAGGAATCCTCCAGGGACCCCCTCCCCGTAAAAAAAAAAAGAGCGCTTTCTGTGCCTGACCGCACATAGTAGATTCTGCTGGTAGTTTGACAATAACTTGAATAGTGTAAGCAAAGACTTCTTCCAGCATCTGAATACCTTACATATCCAGTCTCTAGGTTTCCTGATTCACTTTCACTTATAAGCCAGGTTCAGATTGTCCAAGAATATATACAGTAAATAAAAGTTCTTGGATTAACCCAAAAGCATAAAAGAAATAAAATGTTACCCCACTATCTAGTGGGTATTTTCTATTTTGTGAATGGTTTCCACATGCATGCTCTTATTTCCTAACCATAGCTGTGTGAGATGGCTTCTCTTCTTCCCCTCACTATCACAGAGGGGGAGCCCAAAGCTCCCAGAGAAATGGCAGATGGAAATGTCAGGTGAAAGATTTGGTTTGGTCCTCTTCCTAATATCAGGTTCATCATAATGTTTGTTTGGGTTTTTCTGTAAGATGATATGGAAAAACCCGAATGAACTTTTAAATGAAAGTACATCAATACATCACAGGTACTTTGGGGATCATATTCCTTTCCCCTAATTCCTTGATATCAATACGTGTTGGTTTGTATTAGTGTAAGTATTTTTTTCAAAATTAAATTTGGTTAAGTTCACAGTCAGCCACTTAAATCTCATTTTTTCCTTAGAGTGCTGGCCATACTGGCTCACAATCAAAACCACTATTCATGACACAAATTAACTCTTGCTTATCAAAACTTGAAGAATGATGTTGGCTATGAACAACTAATGCCCCATACCCAAACCCCTCTCTTGTTTCTTACTTATCAAGAGCAGTTTGGGTAGGAAGAACAGTTGGTAAAATAAAGCCTTCCGAAATAAACATGTTCCGTGCTGGTTTGATAGCTCTATGTTCATTGTGAAGTATGTGTTAGTCTGTTCATAGTAACAGCAATAATAGCAAAGAACTAATGGTCTGTGGCATTCATATAAGCTCAGGCCCATTTTGTAGATGAATAAATTGAGGTATAGAGAAGTTTCGGCAGCCTGCTCAGTGACTAACTAACTAACTAACCAGGAGTAGATCCTGCATCTCCTGGCTCCCTGTCCAGTGTTTCGTGTCCATGTCTCTTCAAGGACTATTTCTAGTATCTCTGTCTCTGAACCACTCATGTAGTTGAAACACTTGCCTTGTCTTGTCTGCCCACATGCTCTGGCATGTTGCTATTTTTGTTCATTTCTATTACAGTTATGTTAGTAGAGCCAAATTTGTGATTATTCATAATCCTTTTTTAAAATTTTATTAGAAAGCTGGGGCCTTGGAAGGTGTGCCAATATCTGGGGTAAGTTTTATCACCAAACATCGCCCTACCACCTCCCTACCCCACCCCCTTTCATGTTCTGGCTTCCCTTAATCAATCTGTTCCTTCTTTAACTATGAAAAATAAGTAAGAGCAGAAGGATTGGCTAATTCTTGTCTTGACGGGATGCAGTGGGGGCTATTGAGAATTTTGTTGAGTAAATTAATTCTAACTGTCCCTTCCCATCCCTGTTCGGAGCATTAACACATAGGGCAATGGCCAAATGTAGGCAATGCAAAGAATATAAGACAGTTCACTCCTTTATAAATGAAGAAGTAAAAATAAATCTTATGGCTCTCCTAAAAAGAAAATGAATAATATTGTCTTAGTATTCTTTATTGTCATATATCGTTTCAGTGTTTGGGAGACCAGTCTGCTGCGTTGGTGGGACAAATGTGCTTTCAAGATGGACAAGCCAAAAACACGTGAGTTTTAAGAAACAGACCTGCGAACCAGTGGAGTCTTGTTTGTTTGTTTTTCCCTTTGATGTTAGGAATGAGGAAAAGCTTTTGAAGTTTCTCCAGACTGAAAATTAATAGTTCAAGAGTGCCATTACAGTTATATATGTATGCACTTTTTGCCATTTGTTCATTTCTTTTACATAAATCACACCATAGCATATGTAAACACACTGATGAAGCTTGTGAAAACCTTAATTTATAAAATTCAAAACCTTTTCCATACAGAAACTAAATGTTGGCTTAAAGTATTTCTGCCTTGGGATAGACTTCCCTGGTGGTCCAGTGGTTAAGACTCTGCATGTCCAATGTAGGAGGCATGGGTTTGATCCCTAGTCAGGGAACGTGATAATCCCACATGCCATGCAGGCAGCCAAAATAAATACAAATTTTAAAAAAAATTTAAATAATAAAAAATAAAGGATTCTTGCCCTTTGCAGAGGTTGTTGGAAGTAGGCTGAGCAGAGGGAAGAAAGCCTTGATGAAACTCTTAATTTTCAACATATTGTTCCTGCCCAAGGCTTTCTAATTTTGAAGTCATATTCTTGTGGGATTTTTCAAAGTTATTTCTCTGGCACTATGCTTTCTCCCTGTCATTTCAAGTTTCTGCTTCAACACAAAGCAGAAGGAATGACAGAAGTAGAGATTTGGTGCATTTTTCTTCTCATCTCGTCTTCTTAATAGTCACACATGTAGTCTATAACAAGCCCCATATTTAAGAGTGATAAGGTGACTCCCACTTTAGGATGAGAAAAACAGATACTCGGAGAAGTTAAGCTAATAAGTGAGGAAAGCAGTCTTTGCATCGAAATCCAGCTGATTGGACTTAGGGCACTTGACCTTTATACTTTACTGTCCCCTGTGTGGCAAAGATTTCCATAGCCGTGGCAGCTGGCTGTCTACCTTTAATGGTTTTTATCTTGAGGATTCTGTTTTTGGCCACACCCCACAATATGTGGGATCTTAGTTCCTGGACCAGGGGTCAAACCCATACCCCCTGCAGTATGGAGTCTTAACCTCCATACAGTATGGAGTCTTAACCTCTGGACCGCCAGGGAAGTCCTGTTGAGCATTTTCTAATTCTCTCATTGTTAACTTCAGTGCTTACGTTCTCCTTTTTTGTCAGTAATGGAATGTCTCTATATTTTAGATGTAGTGTTCTTATACTCTAGTAGGGTCTGAAATCCTCATGCAAAAGTGTGACATTTGGGTGACAGTTTTTCTGAGAGGAGAGATAGGAAAATTCTTCACAGGTCATGGTATCCTGTGGGTCTAGAAACATATTCTTTGAATTCTGGATTCCAGGTAGCTAAGTCAGGAGTCAGAGAAATGATAGAAAAGATAGAAAAGTAGGCTATCCCCCCACCCTCTTCTTTCCGCCTCTGCCTAGCACCCTTATGCTAGTAAAGCAGATGCTATCTCTCTTTGACAAGTACCTGATACTCTAGAGCACATGGGAGGTGCCCAGTAAAGTTGCCTGATTTTGTTTCTGTTTATACTCCCCTCCCTCTTAAGCACTATCAGCCAATTCCGGAAATGCGGGATTTAAGTTAGGGAGGGCAGGCTGAGTACCTCAGCAGCCCCTGCAGGTTGGAAGAGGGGAAGAATTTTAAGATCTTTGGGTCGTGTTTCTCTTCCTGAAGGAAAAGACCACAGATATACAGTTCATCATGGTATAGATAAGAACTTCTGTGCCATAAGAAACTTGGAAGTACTGCTGTTGGGTCTCAAAGGGAGGGAAGAAAAATCACAAAGATTGTTAGTAGTGAGACGTTTTGAAGGCTGAACAGTATTGGTGAACACGTGGAACACTGAACCAAGATGCAAATAAGGACATGGAAAACTTTATTTAGAGAATGCAGAGAACAGTTGGGTAGGGAAGTGATTGTGGGGAAATAAGGCTAAGGTGGTGTGATACCCTAAATTCCAGAGTAAGGAGTTTTTTTTCTGGAAGGCAGTGGGATACTTCTGAAGGTTTGGGGGCTGCTGTTCAGAGGCGAGTGTTGCTGTTCATTAATGATATGGCAGTCCTGCGTTAAAGTGAGGAGAAGGCTTCCCTGGCGGCTCCGTGGTAAAGAATCTGCCTGCCAATGCAGGAGTCACGGTTCGATCCTTGATCCCCGAAGATCCCACATGCCGCATGGCGACTAAGCCCCTGTGCCACCGCTACTGAGCCCACATCCTGCAACTGCTGAAGCTCCCGCACCTAGAGCCTGTGCTCTACAAGAGAGGCCAGCACAATGAAAAGCCCGTGCATTGTAACTAGAGAGTGGCCCCCACTTGCTGCAACTAGATAAAGCCCGCTCAGCAATGAAGACCCGGCATAGCTGTTAGGTAGTTAGAATAGGAATAGTTAGAACAGGAAAGGAGTCCAGAATGGCTGTGGCTAAAAGACCTGGAAGGGAAAAGCCCACAAAAATAGAACAAAGGAAGGTCCGAGGACCAGAGTGAGAACCTCAGGTAAAACAAACAACACTCCTTGCTGGTCCAATTTATATAAGACAGGCCCAGGGACAGAGAAACACATAAAAAGAGGAGCCAAAGCCCTCTTCTCTCGCTCTCTCCCGCGCAATGGGGCGATCTTCTCTTTGCGTCTTTGGATCAATGTGCCCTCATGCCTCGAAAATGGATTTTCCTGCTGTTATCTAAATAAATAGAGCTGTAACACTGATTTATTTAAGAGCTATAACACAGTCTGTCCTCCGAGAGCTGTGACCCGCCAAGGGGCTTTAATGTCCGTCACTCCAAATTTTTGTTGTGACAAGACAAAGAACCGAGGAGCATACACTCGCCTGACATAGCCAAAAATAAATAACTAAATTTTTTTAAAAAATAAAGTGAGGAAAAGCTAGAGGCAGAGAGGACATGGAGGCTGCTACAGCATCTCTGTAACAGCAACAAGGACTAAGAAGTATGAGGAGGACTGAGATGGAGGCATGGGTGGATGTCCATGGCACTGCAGAGGAACACGAGACAGAAAGTAGGTATGGAGTCAATCACCTGGTCCCAGTGGTTAGATGTAGCCAGCGTATGGAATGGGTTCAAGTAGAAGACTTTCTGTTTGGGGTACATTGGTGATACTGGTAGGCTGTACATTATACATACATGGTCATGGGGAATGAATGTAGTATAAAAGTATAGATTTTGAATTTCCCATATTTAGAGGTGATTTTTGAAGCAATAAGAATTGATGAAATTACCAAGAAAAAGTATATAGGTAGAGGAGATATTTAGAAGAACGAAGAGATGACAGGGTGGAGAATTCAGACAAATAGAATGTAGTGAGTCATTAATGTGGAGATCCAGGGTCTCTATTTAAGACTCTACCAGAGTCTCTATTTAAGAGAGGGGCTTGGTCAGCAGTGCAAAATGGAACAAAAAGGACATAGAAATTAGGTCTTCAGTGGTAACCTCCAAGAATGAAGCTTTAATAGAATGCTCAAGATGGAAGCCAGGTTACAAATGGTCAAAAGAGATGCAGGTAAGTAGAAGATAGAGACAGCAGGACAGAATGTGCTATGCAGAAATGCAACCATCCAAGAAGGGGGAGTGAAGTAGACAGTTTGTCAGATTAATAGGATCTTTCCAACTTTGGGGAATTTTGTTCGTTTGTGTTTTTAATTTAAGCTTGTGTTTTAAGTGCCTCCTCTCTCCCAGAGGCTCTAAGTGTAGTAGCAGAGGCCTCCTGCCTCTTCCACAGATTCAACCAGGACCGCTCACACACCCCCACCCCACCACCCCCACTGTCTGAACACAGTAGAATCTTGAGAAAGGATTGGTATACCATATAAATGCTGAAAAACCCATATATTTTTGATGACTGGGAAAAAAAAATAAAATTTAAGAGGAAAATAATTGCCTATATATGGCTTTGCAAGCAGTAGTCTAGGGACTTACCCGGTGGTCCAGTGGTTAAGACTCCAAATTTCTACTGCAGGGGGCATGGGTTCTACCCCTGGTTGGGGAACTAAGATCCCACATACTGCTCAGCCACCAAAAAAAAAAAAAATGCTGTGGCCTAAATGTTGCAAAGAAGTCTCTTCATGTGTTGATAATGCTCATTAATTATTTATTAAGTGTACATGAACTTAAGAATTTACTTCTATTAAGTACCTTGAGCTTCTGTGTCAATTTCATAATTTAGGACTTATACACTACTGTTCAGTATACATAGTGTTCATATGGGGACTAAATTAGTACAGATTTCTCCTTTATAAAGTGTGGAACAGATAACTAACTTCCACTTTTATGAATATTTGTGCACAGAGATTGACTTAAAATATGTAGCTTTTTTAGCATCACAGAAGTGAAAACGTATAGCGATTTATGTGTTTTGACTTCATAAATGTATTATTACCAGAACCTAGTGATATTTGACTGGTGTCTTTGAAAACTGAGATAGATACTCATGAACGCCATGCTCCCTGAATGTGCTGACTGGTCATCAAGCAGCCCACAATCATGCTTTAATTGAGCAAAAGAGATAGATGGTCTTGGGCAAATTCTTCTTCACATCAGTGGTTCCTGGAAAAATGTTTTTCAGGAAAAATTGCCCCCGTTCTGTTTGCTCCATAAGACAAACACAGCGAGTGGGGTCTGTTGGCTTAGCGCTGACTCATATTAATAGCAGCATCTGGGATCTGTCTGCGCACCCCTGGGCTGAGCCCTCCCCTTCTCCCACCTGAGCACAGCAGCAAGGCCTGTGGGGAGGGAATCCCAGGCAGGTTAGGACAGCTGGGGCAAGCCAGAGATGACAGCCAACTTGTTTGAAAAGTGTTGCCATGGGACCCTTGCTGATATCAGCTTGAACCACTTATCTGCTCTGCACAATTCAGAACCACTCACGCATGTCCAAGTGCCAGATTTGTTGCAGAGTCCAAAGCTTTTGCTGATAAGGCCGCCACAAAGTAAATTCAGTTCTTCCCTGGCAGCTGTGCTACGTGCTCGCTCTGACTCTCTGAGCACTGTTAGAACACCCTAGCCTGCGTAGGGAAGGGAGGAGATAGACCAGCAATAGCTTTTCCCTCCTCACCACTCCTGTCCCAAAGTCCAGCTACACTTTTCCCCCACGCTGGACCTACACTCTCTCCATGCCAGAGGTTTACGACTGCCTAATGATGGCCCTAGGCCGGCCTGTCCCATTGCTGAATGGCTATTAGCCATGATGTTTCACTTCACATGGATTAGTAGAGATGTAACTGTGAGAGAACTTAGGATTTATTGTAACTCAGTGCTATTTTATTAATATAAACATGGACCTGGGTTACAACTAAGCTCCAAATACTATACTTGCATTTTTTCATTGTTGTTCAGTCACTCAGTCATGTCCGACTCTGCGACCCCATGGACTGCAGCACACCAGGCTTCCCTTTCCATCACCAACTCCTGGAGCTTGCTCAAACTCATGTCCATTGAGTCGGTGATGCCAACTAACCATCTCATCCTCTGCCGCCCCCTTCTCCTGCCCTCAATCTTTCCCAGCATCAAGGTCTTTTCCAATGAGTCAGCTCTTTGCATCAGATGGCCAAAGTATTGGAACTTCAGCTTTAGCATTGGTTCTTCCAGTGACTATTCAGAGTTGATTTCCTTTAGGATTGACTGGTTTGATCTCCTTGCTGTCCAAGGGACTCTCAAGAGTCTTCTCCAACACCACAGTTTGAAGGCATCAATTCTTCGGCACTCAGCCTTCTTTATGGCCCAACTCTCATATCCGTACATGACTACTGGAAAAACCACAGCTTTGACCATATGGACCTTTGTAGGCAAAGTGATATCTCTGCTTTTCAATACAATGTCTAGATTTGTCATAGCTTTTCTTCCAAGGAGCAAGTGTCTTGTAATTTCATGGCTGAAGTCACCATCTGCAGTGATTTTGGATGCCAGGAAAATAAAGTCTGTCACTGTTTCCATTTTTTCCCCATCTATTTGCTATGAAGTGATGGGACTAGATGCCATGATCTTAGTGTTTTGAATGTTGAGCTTTTCCATTAGGATTCCACTAAGTACATTTTCTTCTAGACTTTTTTTTTAAGGAAACACATATTTTAAAAATATTATTTTTGGCCATGCTGGGTCTTGGTTGCTATGCAGGCTTTCTCTAGTTGTGGCAAGTGGGGGATACTTTCTAGTGGTGCTTGGGCTTCTCATTGTGGTGGTTTGTCTTGTTGTGGAGCATGGGCTTTGAGGAGTGTGGGCTCAGTGGTTGTAGCACATGGGCTTAGTTGCCCTGTGGCATGTGGGGTCTTCCCAGACCAGGGATCAAACCAGGGTTCTCTGCATTGGCAGGAGAAATTCTTTACCACTGGACCACCAGGAAAGTCCCTAGACTGTTCTTTAAAACATTATTCCAAGAGTGTATGTGATATTTGTTAACTTTTGAAACTTTTCTAAGAATTTAATTTCTTTTATTGTTCTATGTTAAATGTCAATGTTATATTATTAACGTTTCAGCATTTACTTTTAATAAAATTGTCCTACTGTTCATTCTTCCCCTAACTGTAGGTATGGAACAGGCTGCTTTTTACTATGTAATACAGGCCGTAAGGTTGGTGTTTTTCAAATTAAATGATTCATGGAAGTCTTTAACTTCATGTAAACAGTATTTCAACATAATTTGCTATTAAGTAACTTTTGAGTCAGCAGCTTTTTTTTTATCAAGGTTTCATTTAGAGCTCAATAAAAATGATGAGTATCACTACATTTGAAGCATTCTTGTAAGAACCATTTTAGGTTCTTTGAATTTTATATGTGTATTTTTAATTGCGTTAGTAGATCTCACTCAGAGCTTGTCAGATTCTTAATTCAAGTCTAATTTCCAACAAGGGATAATCTTTTTGTACTATTTGAGTGTATTGTTCTTTTTAAAATAATTTGTATTGGAGTTAATAGTTGATTTATAATGTTGTGGTATTTTCAGGTGTATAGCAAAGAATTTCCACTTTTTTAAGATTCTTTTCCCATGTAGGTCATTGCAGAGTTTTGAGTAGAGTTTCCTGTGCTATTAGTTATCCTTATTAGTTGTCTGTTTTATATATAGTAGTATATATATCTATCCCAGTCTCCCAAGTGTGTTGTTCTTAATACTGGTAATTTTGATTTTTAAGATATATTTTCTAAATTGTCGTGCTTATTGAATTATGTTATAACTAGATCATTTTTGCTTTAAAAATTTTTGTATACTGTCTTTTTGTTTTCCTGGCTATAAACTCTTTTTCTCTTTCCTACAGTGTGTGTTTTCTGAACATGGCCTTCTGACCACAGTGGCATACAAACTCGGCAGAGATAAACCCGTATATTATGCATTAGAAGTAAGTACATTTCAATCAGTATAGATAATATGACAGACATTCAAAGCTAATGAAAATAACAGTGTTATCTGTAAGAATGAGAAGCAACTTCTCATTCCTTATAGTTTTATCATGACATTGCAACAATTCAGTCACAAAAAAGCTCCATTTCAAATTCTGGTTCCTGTTATTTCTAGTTACTTCCTAGAAATAGTGTTGAACTTCTCAAAGTCATCCATGAGGGATGGAGTGAACTTCTTCTAAACTCTGGTTGATGTAATTTTGACCTCTTCACATGAATTACAAATGTTCTTATGGCATCTAGAATGGTGAATCCTTTCTAGTAGGTTTTCATTATAGTTTGCCCAGGATAGATTCATCAGAAAAATCACTGTCTATGGCAACTGTAGCCATACAAAGTTGTCTTTCTTAAAACAGAGCTGAAATTCAAAATTACTCTGTGATTCATGGGCTGCAGAATGTATACTGTGTTGTTGTTGTTTAGTCACTTAGTCGTGTCCAGCTCTTCACAACCCCATGGACTGTATCCCACCAGACTCCTCTGTCCATGGGATTCTCCAGGCAAGAATACTGGAGTGGGTTGCCATTTCCTTCTCTAGGGGATCTTCCCAATCCAGGGATCGAACACACATCTCTTGCATTGGCAAGGATATTCTTTATCTGTGAGCCATCAGGGAAGCCCACATGTTGCATTAGTAGGCAGGAAAACAGCATGAATCCCATTGTAGGTCTCCATCAGAGCTCTTGTGTGACCAGGTACGTTGTCAGTTCCCTTCATATTTTGAAGGGAATCTTCTTCTGAGCTTATGTTTCCAACAGTGGGTTTAAAATATTCAGCACTTCATGTTGTGAACAGATGTGCTCTCATCTAAGCTTTCTTGTTTCATTATAGAGCACAGGCAGCGTAGATTTACCATAATTCTTAAGGATCCTAGGATTTTCAGAGTGGTAAACGAACATTAGCTTCAACTTAAGGTCACCAGCTGTATTAGCCCCTAACAAGAGAGACAGCCTGTCCTCTGAAGCTTTGAAGTTAGACATTGACTTCTTCTCTCCAGCTATGAAAGTCTCAGATGTCTTTCCTTCCAATATAAGGCTATTCCATCTACACTGAAAATGTGTTGTTTAGTAGCCACCTTCATTAATGGCCTTAGCTAGATCTTCTGGATAACTTGCTGTGGCTTCTACATCACCTTGCACTTTTATGTTACAGAGACAATTTCTTTCCTTAAACTATGTGAACCAACCTCTGCTAGCCCCAGACATTTTTTCTGAAGCTTCCTCTCCTCTTCCAGCACTCATAGAATTAAAGAGAGTTAGGGCCTTGCTCTGGCTTAAGGGAATGTTGTGGTTCATTTGTTCTCCTATTCAGATCACTCAGACTTGCTCCATATCAGCAGTAAAGTTGTTTCGCTTCTTTATCATTTATGTGTTCACTGGAATAGCACTTTTAATTTACTTCAAGTTTCCCTTTGCATTCACAACTTGGCTAACCATTTGGTGCCAGAGGCCTAGATATTATTTCCTCACTAGTTTAATTATTTCTATTGAGTTTTTGGTTTAAAGTGAGACATGGGACTCTTCCTTTCACTTGAGCATTTAGAGGTCATTGTACGGTTATTAATTGGCCTAATTTCAATATTGTTCCACCTTGGGAAATAGGGAGGTCTGAGAAGAAGTAGAGAAATGGGGAATGGCCAGTTGGTGGAGCTGTCAGAACATACACATTTATCATTAAGTTCGCCGTCTTATATAGGAACAATTTTTGGCACCCCAGAACAATTACAGTAGTAACACCAAAAATCACTAATCACGGATCACCTTAACAAATATAATAATAAAATTTGAAATATTGCTAGAATTACCAAAATGTGACACAGAGATACAAAGTGAGCAAATGTTAGAAAAATGGCACCAGTAGACTTGCTCTGTGCAGGGTTGCCACAAACCTTCAATTTGTGGGGGAAAAAAAAACCTAGTATCTGGGAAGCACAGTAAAAGGAGGTATTCCTGGGACTTCCCTGTTTGTCCAGTGGTTAAGACTCCACACTCCAGTGCCAGGGGCCCAGGTTTAATCTCTGGTCAGGGAACTAGATCCCACATGCTGCAGCTAAGACCCTGTGCAACCAAATAAATAAATGTTTAAAAAATAATGAAATATGCCTACTGTGGGATTTGTGCCTCCATGACCATAAACATTGTTTCTGGCTACTCTAACCTGAGAGTTCATTAATTTAGTCTAATCATCCCATCATATCATTGGTTCCAGGAGCATATATTAAAATAGCTCTTTTTGAATGAATTATCAAGCCACGTCTATGCCATTTTGTATTAATATTTGCACAGATGATCTTTTGTTCATCTAAATTGAGGTCTTTGTTCCTTCCTATTAAACTTCATGATAGTGATTTCTGCCAATTCTGACACAAGTCTGAATGCTTTTTCTTTCTTCACTCTTCCTCTTCCAGTTTTGTCTTATCTGGAGACTTAACACATTGGCTTTATGATTTTTTTAAAAATTTATATATTTTAATTGGAGGGTAATGATTTTACAATGCTGTGATGGTTGTTGTCATATATGAATCGGCCATAGGTATACATGCGTCTCCTCCATCCTGAACCCACCTCCCTCCCCACTGTATCCCTCTGGGTTGACACAGAGCACCAGGATATATATTACCATATGATTTTGTTTTGATTCATGTAATTCTTTTTAGTTTCATAGAATTTTAAAGCTGAGGGAAGCAGTGGATTAGATGACAACAGGCTTCACTACACCCTGCTATCCCCCTTGTTTCATGTGTGAAGAAGGCAAGTGAAACTGGAGTCATTTGGCCAAGGTAGTTTGATGCAAATCCACATTATTGGACATCAGAGTCTAGATGCCTAGGCGGCCCCACTGGACCTTCCTTATATATCTGAATATTCAGGGCTTCAGTCTCCCCAGTCCAGTGTTCTTCTCACTGCATCCCCCATATGTCACACCCTTCTGCTAACCTCGCAACTCAGCCATAACACACATACACTTGTTTGTTAATGACAGATAGAATTTCTTTTCCATGTTTTCTAATTCTTTTCACAAAAATTTTGTAAAATTTTTTTAAAAATCAAAAAAGAATGCAGAGAATCAAGCTAGATTGGTATAACTTTTTCTCAGTAGAATTCATGCAAATTCCACCTGGTCACCCTGCTTCATTTTTGGGGAAAGTGCTTATAAAGCAGGTATTTAATACTCATTTCTGCAATTTGACAGATTTCGGCTAGGCTTTGCAATCTGAGGTGTCAAAAAGTAACTTTCTTTACTTTCAAAAGTACTCTCTTTGGGGAATTCCCTGGTGGTCCAGTGGTTGGGACTCTATGCTTTCACTCCCAGGGACAGAGTTTCAATCCCTGGTCAGGGAACAAAGATCCCACCTGGTGAGGCCAAAATAAATAAATAAAAAATTTAAAAAGTACCCTCTTTGAGAACAGCATCGAAACATGTATATCTAGGATGAAACAGATCACCAGCCCAGGTTGGATGCATGAGACAAGTGCTCAGGCCTGGTGCACTGGGAAGACCCAGAGGGATGGGGTGGAGAGGGAGGTGGGAGGGGGGACTGGGATGGGGAATACATGTAAATCCATGGCTAATTCATTTCAATGTATGACAAAAACCACTGCAATGTTGTAAAATAATTAGCCTCCAACTAATAAAAATAAATGGAAAAAAATAAATAAAAAAAAAATAAATAAAAAGTACCCTCTTTGAAAACAGAAACTACACCTACCCCTCTTAGTTTTTAGTCTTCTTCCATTATGCCTCTGCTGACTAGGAAGCAACATAAGGCATTTCTAATTTTGTATTGTTGTTTGGGGGTTTTTTGGTAGTACTTTCAAAATAAAAATTACATATTTTTCCAAGAGTGTTTATAATTGTTTAATATTTTTAATAACCATCCAACCATGCTGAGGACCTTGAATGCTTTATACCTACCACCTCCACCAGCAGTCATGCTATTGAATTTAAAATTTTCATTTCCCCCTTTTCTTAAACATACAGTAATTCATACTTTTTTCAGTCAATCATAAATCATATTAATTGACGTATTTATCCATTTCTGTGTCAAGTATTATTTCTTTGGTCCCAGACCTTTTATGTCCCCATTAAACACCCCCAGGTTTTTCTTGCTGAGGGACAGCCTTTCAAAGTTCATAGAATCTGGGGTAGTAAGCCTATTCTTTATAGGTTTCTCTTTATTATGCCCTCTCTCTGGAATGGATATAAAAAAAAGGGATCGGGTCGAGAGGGAGGTGGGAGGGGGGATCGGGATGGGGAATACATGTAAATCCATGGCTAATTCATGTCAATGTATGACAAAAACCACTACAATATTGTAAAGTAATTAGCCTCCAGCTAATAAAAATAAATGAAAAAAAAATCTCATTTTTTGTAGCTACATCCCTTCTGGCCATTTATTGCTGCCCATCAGACCTTGGCTGCCCTGATATAAAAGTTTTTAAACTTTATATCCTTATCATTGATATTGCATAGTTTTACTATGGTATGCCTTAGTTTAGATTTATTGTTACTTATTCTGTTAGGTACCTGGATACAAGTCTGTCTTCAGTTCTGAAACATTCTCAGCAATTATCTCTTCAAATATTGCTCCTCTACCATTGCCTCCATCTTCTTCTGGAATTGCTTTTGTCTGGTTATTGGAACTTTCCAACCCACCTTCCATGTCTCTTAACTGCCCTTTTGTATATTTTTAATCTCTTTGTTTCTCTGTACTGTATCCCTGGTGAGTTTCTCAGTATCTACATTTCAAAATTCTCTCTTTTAAACAAACAAAACAAAAACATTTTAACTGTGAAGTGTAAGACGTGTAGAGAAAAATGCATAAACCATCAATGTACAGCTTAGTATGTTTTTATTAAAGAAGACCCATGTGGGACTTCCCCAGCAGTCCAGTGATTAAGACTCCACACTTTAACTGCAAGGCGCCTGGGGTTTGATCCCTGGTCAGGGAACTAAGTTTTTACATGCTGCACAGCCAGAACAAAGAAATATTAAAGATGAAGACCCATGTAACCTCACCCAGGTCAAAAACCAGAATTGCCAGGAACCCACTATGTGCCACTCCCAAGCACAGCCTCTTTCTTTTCCCCTAAGGTAACCACTGCCTTGACTTTTATTATAACCACTTTCTTATTTTCTTTATAGTTCTAACACTTAAATGTGCAACCCTGAACACCAGAGTTAGTTTTGCATGTTTTTAACAGTTTATATGTTAACAATACAAAAGAGTGAGTCTGGGTAATACAGTATGCAAACTTTGGTCTCTTTCACTCAACATTCTATTTGTGAGATTCACCACTATTGTTTCATTCTTTTTCATTACCATATGTAAATAACCACCAGCAGTGTATAAGAACAATAAGTTACCTGTTTTTTCTTGTCTCTTCTATGGTTTATCTCATCTACTACCTTTTTTAATCTCACTCAATACTTTCATTTCTAGAATCTTTAATTGGTTAGTTTTCACCTGATTTTGTTTTATTTCTCTTTTTCTTTTCGTTTGTAATGCATTTTATTTTCATGGAAATCATACCTTAATTTACCTCTTTGGCTTTTGTTTGTTTTTTTTTTTTTTTTTTTCTTTTTTGGCCATGCTGCAAGGCATGCGGGATCTTAGTTTCCCGACCAGGAATTGAACCTATACCCCTGCAGTGGAAGCTCAGAGTCCTAATCTGGACCACCAGGGAAGTCTCTTTAAGTTCATTCCTTTGAATACATCTAGCACATACTTATTTTAAAGACTTATTTGTCAAACTGGAATGAATCCTGTTCCAACTGTTAAGTTTTGTTGACTGATGTGATTTCTTCCCCTTCCATACATTTTTATTAGAAGTGATGCTTCTAAGCTAGCATATGATGTGCAGTAATATCTAATTTACTAAAAGGTCTATATATTTTAATTTAATCAAATTTTAATAAAAGTGTAATTGATTTATACTTAACTTAGTTTTAAGTGTACAACATAGTGACTCAGTATTTTTATACATTACAAAATGATCACCACAATAAGTCTACATCTGTCACCATGCAAAATTATTATAATATATTGACTATATCCCCAGTGCTGTATATTATATCCCTGTGACTTATTCATTTTTGTAATTAATTTATTGGCCACACCACTTATGGGATCTTAGCTTCTCAATCAGGGATTGAACCTATACCCCCTGCACTGGAAGCATAGAGTCTTAACCACTGGACCACCAGGGAAGTCCTTGTACCTCTTAATCTCCCTCATCTCTTTCATTCATCCTCCTGCCCTCTTCCCCTCTGGCAACCAACATTTTGTTCTCTGTTTCTGTGAGTCTATTTCTATTTTGTTTGTTCTTTTGTTTTATCTTTTGGATTCCACATACAAGCGATACCGTGCTATATTTTCTTTCTCTGACTTATTTCACTTAGCAAGTACCCTCTAGGTCCACCCATGTTTTCTCAAATCACAAGATGTCACCCCTTTTATGGCTAAGTAATATTCCATTATATATATTATAAAATTATCCATTTTATTCATCTATCAAGAGAGATTAAGGTCACTTTCATATCATGGTAATTGTAAATAATGCTGCAATGAACATGGTGGTGCCTATATCTTTTCTAACTAGCGTTTTTGTTTTCTTTGAAAAATTACTCAGACGTAGACACCAGGGCTCAAGGGTTCTCTTTTCTCCATATCCTCCCCAACACTTGTTATTTCTTGTCTTATTAATAATAGCCATTATGACAGGTGTGAGGAGATTGCATTGTGATTTTGATTTGCATTTCCTTGAAGACTAGTGATGTTGAGCACCTTTTCATGGGGCTATTTACTATCTATATGTCTTCTTTGGAAAAATATCTATTTAGGTCCTCTGTCAATGTTTTAATCAGATAGTTTTTGACATTGAGTTATATGAATGCTTTGTATATTTTGTATACTAACCCCATTTGCAAATATTCTCTCCCATTCACTGTGCAAAAGCTTTTTAGTTTATTTTTGCTTTCGTTTCCCTTGCCTGAGGAGACAGTACAAAAAGAATATTGCTGAGGTCAAAGAGCATACAGCCTATATTTTCTTCTAGAAGTTTTATACTTTCAGAACTTGCATTTAAGTTTTAAATCTGTTTGGAGTTTATTTTCATATATGGTGTGAGAAAGTAGTCTGGTTTGATTTTTTGCATGTAGGTGTTCTGTTTTCTGAACACTGTGTCTGATGTTTTAATACCGGATTTCTTCATGTGTTTTGAAATTTTCCCTTCTAGTCTCGTTTTCCATTAAGCCAATAGCCTTAGTCAGCAGGTAGACAACACCCCTACACAAGCAGGAGAGCACCACCGAGCCCCTGGCTTCAAGCACTGACACCCTTCCTGGTTTTACATGAAGCACTCTGAATTCTTTTCCTCTGCAGGAGTCGGTTCCAGCCCCTCGTGCTGCCTGACACATACAGAGCAGTGAATCCGAATCCATCTTGCCTGTGGCCTCAAACCCTGCTTGGCCGTGCGTTTCGTTTCTGTCCACATTGATGCTATTCTCTTCTTGAGTTAGTCTGTGTTGTTTTGTTTTTCTCTTTTTCTATTTTGCCTGTTATCCTCTGTTAGGGACAGGTGATTTTTTTAAGGCACACACTCAACCATCTCTGTTGATAGGGATTTTATCACTAAGAATGTTAACATCTCTGGGTTCCTATTTCATTGTTAGTAAAAAGGAAGCGGGACACATGGTCCTTCAGTTGTTTTGAGACTTTAAACTCATATTAAACTGCTTAAATTTGTCCCACTGTTGTTAGTTGGAAATTTTCCTTAGTGGTGGAAGATACTGAAACAAAATAGAGCAAGAATGACCAAAATAGAGTGAGTAGTTCTGCCTTCCCGTGCCATCTGTGTGCCGTCTTCCCCAAGCTGTGCTTCTCCCTTCCTCGTTCATCTTCTTTTTCTAAATGCTATTTCCCAAAACAAAATTCCTTTGGGGAGCTTTGATCTGATTATGAACTTGAGCATACTGTGGGTTTGAGACTTCCATGTTCTGTATTCTGTCACTAGGATATAAGTTCCCTGCAGTCAGAAGACTTACCTGTCTTGTTCACCACTCTATCCCAGAGTCTGGCGTATAGTAGACACTCAATAGGTATTGTTTATATACCAAATTCTATATTATGCCATTTTTGCCTATTTAAACATGAGCTCCAAAGAGGATTACTTATAACACCCCCATTGTTTTTTTTATTTATTTATTCTTTATTTGAAGGATAATTGCTTTACAGAATTTTGCTGTTTTCTGTCAAACCTCAACATGAATCAGCCATAGGTGTACATATGTCCGCTCCCTCTTGAACCTCCCTCCCATCTCCTTCCCCTTCCCACCCCTCTAGCTTGACACAGAGCCCCTGTTTGAGTTCCGTGAGACATACAGCAAATTCCCATTGGCTATCTATTTTACATATGGTAATATAAGTTTCCATGTTACTCTTTCCATACATCTCACCCTCTCCTCCCCTATCCCCATGTCCATAAGTCTGTTCTCTATGTCTGTTTCTCCATTACTGCCTTGCAAATAAATGCTTTAGGACCATCTTTCTAGATTCCATATATATGTGTTAGTATATGATATTTATCTTTCTCTTTCTGACTTACTTCATTCTGTATAATAGGCTCTAGGTTCATCCACCTCATTAGAACTGACTCAAATGCATTCCTTTTTATGGCTGAGTAATATTCCATTGTGTATATGTACCATAACTTCTTTATCCATTCATCTGTTGATGGACATCTAAGTTGCTTCCATGTTCTAGCTATTGTAAATAGTGCTGCAATGAACAATGGGATACATGTGTATTTTTCAGTTTTAGTTTCCTCAGGACATATGCCTAGGAGTGGGGTTGCTGGGTCATATGATTGTTTTGTGATCCACACAATCTAAGGCTTTGGCATAGTCAAACATCTATTTCTGCTTTATTGACTATGCCAAAGCCTTCAATTGTGTGGATCACAATGAACTGTGGAAAATTCTGAAAGAGATGGGAATACCAGACCACCTGACCTGCCTCTTGAGAAACCTGTATGCAGGTCAGGAAGCAACAGTTAGAACTGGGCATGGAACAACAGACTGGTTCCAAATAGGAAAAGGAGTACGTCAAGGCTGTATATTGTCACCCTGCTTATTTAACTTATATGCAGAGTACATCATGAGAAATGCTGGGCTGGAAGAAGCAGAAGCTGGAATCAAGATTGCTGGAAGAAATATGAATAACCTCAGGTATGCAGATGACACCATCCTTATGGCTGAGAGTGAAGAGTAACTAAAGAGCCTCTTGATGAAAGTGAAAGAGGAGACTGAAAAAGTTGGCTTAAAGCTCAACATTCAGAAAACTAAGATCATGGCATCTGGTCCCATCCCCTCATGGGAAATAGGTGGGGAGACAGTAGAAACAGTGTCAGACTTTATTTTTTTGGGCTCCCAAATCATTGCAGATGGTGATTTCAGCCATGAAATTAAAAGACGCTTACTCCTTGGAAGGAAAGGTGTGACCAACCTAGATAGCATATTAAAAAGCAGAGACGTTACTTTGCCAACAAAGGTCCGTCTGGTCAAGGCTATGGTTTTTCCAGTGGTCATGTATGGATGTGAGAGTTGGATTATAAAGAAAGCTGAGTGCCAAAGAATTGATGCTTTTGAACTGTGGTGTTGGAGAAGACTCTTGAGAGTCCCTTGGACTGCAAGGAGATCCAACCAGTCCATCCTGAAGGAGATCAGTCCTGGGTGTTCATTGGAAGGACTGATGCTGAAGCTGAAACTCAAGTACTTTGGCCACCTCATGCGAAGAGTTGACTCATTGGAAAAGACCCTGATGCTGGGAGGGGTTGGGGGCAGGAGGAGAAGGGGACGACAGAGGATGAGATGGCTGGATGGCATCACCGACTCGATGGGCATGAGTTTGAGTAAACTTCGGGAGCTGGTAATGGACAGGGAGGCCTGGCGTGCTGCGATTCGTGGGGTCGCAAAGAGTCAGACACGACTGAGCGACTGAACTGAACTGAGTGATGGTTTTATTCCTAGTTTTTAAAGGAATCTCCATACTGTTTTCCATAGGGGCTAACACCCCCCCCCCAATTGTTTTCCTTAAATGTCCTTTTCCTCATCTCTTTGATGTGATTTGTGATTATAGTGTTAAATTTTTCTTTTTTGGAGTTTTTCTCATATCTCTTGAGCCAGATATTCATTTTAGGTATAAGCCTTATTTATTAATTAACTGTTGCTGCATAACAATACTACCACTGATGTAAGTAGCTTAAAACCATATACATTTATTATTTTACAGTTTTCATGGGTCAGGATTCCGGGCAAAGCTTAGCTGGATCCTTTACTCAGGGTCTCACCAGGCTGCAGTCAAGATTTAGACTGAGATTGCACAAGGTGAGACTGAGGTTGCAGTCTCATCTGAGACTCCATCTGTTTCTAGGTTCACTCAGGTTATTGACCAAATTTAGTTCCTTGTGGTTGTAGGACTGGAGGTTTCAGTTTCTTACTAGCTGTCAGCAAGAGGCTGCCCTCAGCTCCTAGAGGCCACCTGCAGTTCCTTCCTATGTGAGGACTTAACACCAGCAAGGCGGGGAGAGAGTCCAGAAAACAGGTGTGGTAATTTTATGCAACGTAATCACATACATATTGTCACATACATCCTGTCACCTTTGACAGGTCCTGTTGGTTAAAAGCACATCATAGATCCCACCTTACTTAAAGGGATAGGATCATGGAAGAGCATAAATAGCAGGAGTTGAGGATCATGGGGGCCTATAAACATTGTTTATGGACTTTTCTAATGTACTTTCTTAGAAAGTATACTTTCTGACAAATAAGTGCTTTTAATTTTAATTCTCTAACTTGTTACCAAAGTATTAATGATATAGATTACATTTCAAAAATGCTTCCCCAATTCACGTCTCTGCTCCTGTTGTCTTCTCTTTGCAATTAAAAATGCTGTAGAGTTAGATTTTTGCATTTGTAATCATATATAAGTACAGTATAAATTATATAGTGTTGTGTATTACTGTAGCATACACAAAACTGTTTCCTGTGCCTAATGGTTGATTTTGAGCAATTTAAGGATAACCTCGATTTTACATAATTTTTCTCCACATGTACTGATTTTAACCATAACTGCATTGTAAGACACATCCTACATCCTGAAATAATCTACTTTATAATACTGTTCATGGCAGTAACATTTATCTCAAGGAACTTTTGAGGGAATGTATGTTTGCCTGCTATGACATTATGTCAGAGCTACTTGATTATTTTTAATCTAATCTTCACATAGCCTTTTCCTTAGCTTTTCACTTTCCAGGCTGTGTATCTAGTTTTGAGTAATTTATTTCTCTTGTCCAGTTATCATGGAACTTCTTCTTTTTACCCCTCATTTCTATTCTGTTTTTCTTTGTGCATGCTCAGTCACTCAGTCATATCCGACTTTGCAACCCTATGAACCTTAGCCCACTAGGCTCCTCTGTCCGTTGGTTTTCCCAGGCAAGAATACTGGAGTGGGTTGCCATTTACTTCTCTAGGGGATCTTCCCAACCAAGGGGTTGAACCCACATCTCCAGCATTTCAGGTGGATTCTTTACCACTGAGCCACTGGGGAAGCCCTCTCATTTCTATTATGTTTTTTTGTTTTTCTTAGAAAACCTCAATTAGGCTTCTGTGTAGCTTTTCCAGTGGATCATGACTTAGAATAAGGGTTGATTCATATTTGTAGTTGATGAGCTAAAGTATTGAATCTTTGTATTTATGATGTAATTGACAGTAACTTATTTGATAACAAGTAGACAGTCACCTTCTATCTATCATTTTACGTTTCCATTCCTGTACTCTTTTCCCTGCCCATCTTCAAAGCATTATACCACCTTCCAATTATCTCCTGCCTTTGGATTCAGAAGACTACATCTTTTGTGAATTTGGAGGTGTCTCTTATTTTTATTAATTCGTAAAGAGCTATACCAAGTATTATATCATGATACCAAAATTATATACTTATTTCATATAAGTATTTTTCATATTAAACCTAACTTCTTTGTTCAACAATAGAATACTCCTGTATACTCCTGCTGACGGAATTCAAAATAATTTTCTTCTGGAAGCTTGACAGTGGCTTTAAATAATGTCCTCAATAATGTTCTCAATCAGTTAACTTTAATGAAAATCTTGATTTTCCTTTTATTACAACCACATTGTTTCCTCTCAAAAAAAATTATCTGAGCATGTAGCATATTGCCCTCATCAGTGGAAAGGAGGTACATCAACATTTAATTTCCCAAAATATGAAGTTCCACTAGCTGATAGCCATAAGACCACTCCACTAAACTTCCAGCTCAATGGCTTTTTAAAATTTGTTGTTTACTCACCTAAAATCATTGGAAACATACACATTTCTTGGTTAGATGCCATGTAGGACCAGTGTCTTTTTGAGCGTATGAGGAGAAAGAACATCTGTTTTTCCATGTAGATCTAGAACTATGCTGTCCAGTATGGTAGCCACTAGCCACACCTGACTGTTGAACACTTGAAATGTGGCTAGTCCAGATTGAGATGTGCTGTAAGTGGAAAATATATACCTGATTTCAAAGACTTACACACATACATACACACACACACACACACACACACACACATCTCAATGTTTATATAGTTACATGTTACAATGATAATATTTTTAATATATTGGGTTAAACAAAATATATTACAATTAATCTAACCTTTTTAACTCTGGTAACTAAAAAGTTAAATTACATTTGCAACTCATATTATATTTTTGTTAACAGCAGTGGTCTAGAGAATCTTATGTGTTTTCTAGTCTTTGGCAACTAGTATCTCTGAATTGTTTGCTTCCAAAGGATGTTTCAGAATTGAATTATCTCCAAAAGCAAAAAATGTACTTAGTTCTCCGTAATGGTCCTACTCTGTACCTAAGTATATAATATATCAAAGTTGGGAAGTGTATTCTTTGAGGAGAGGCATTGGGTTAGGGTCCCTTGTCAGGTGTTTGCTAAACTGTCATCCCACTTTTAAAATCTGGTTCTATCTTCACAGAGATGTTGAATCAGTTCCTCAAATAATTTTTATAGCTGAAAATTCACTGTATAAAAAGAGCGACTGGTGTTTTGCCAGCTTTTCAGTAGAATATAGTGACTTGTTCGCATAGCAGCTATGAATGGTAGAATGTATTAATAGCAACATGTTCAGCGTCTAGTTTGTTTACATCCTGAAAACTGATGGCAAGAAGAGATAACCATTTGCAATTCAATTTACTGGGGATAGAGAGGCAGGCAATGTATAAAAAATTTCTGTTTCCTACACTTACTATACTACCTGATGTTTTGGTTTGGAGTGACTCTATGGAAGTAATTTACATTAATAATCTATATGGGAAAAAAACACAGAAGATGAACAAATGTGTATGAATGAAATATCAGAACCAAAAAACCTTTATTGGAACTCCTAATGGTTTGTGCTAATGCTTCTTTTGGCCCCAGAATCTTTTTTTTAATAAACAGCTTTATGGAGATGTCCTTCCCATATCACACAATTCACTCTTTTAAAGTGTATGATTCAGTGGTTTTTAGTATGTTCACAGAGTTGTGCAGCCATCACCAGTCTAAATTGAGAACATTTTTATTTCCCCAAAGACTAACTCCATCACCTCAACCCTAGGCAAGCACTAATCAACTCTTTGTGCCTATGGATTTGTGTACTCTGGACATTTCACATAAATTGAGTTATACAATATATGATCTTTCATTTAGCATAATGTTTTCAACATTCACCCATGTTGTAGCAGAATTTCATGTTTTTTCATGGTCAAATAATTTTCCAGTGTGTAGGTATACTACATTTATCCATACATCAGTCAGTGGAATTTGGCTGATCTTTTTTAACACTTAAAGAACTAGTGAAACTAATATTTACATTCAGTAATAACTTTCCTGTATATTACTGTATGCTTCCTATATTAAGCCTCCTTGTAATTCCTTTAGGTAACTATTATTATAGTCATCACCATTAAATAGGCAAATAAATGGGGTCTTGGAAAGCCCAACTAATTTACCTAAAATTATGTATGTATTAAGAAATAGAATTCAGCCTTAAACCTGGTTCATCTGACTCCAAACTGTATGTTTTCTTCCTTACTGCCACAGCCATACATTCCTACTGTACTCCATCCCTTGGTGATTTTGTTGTAAAGAATAATTATTTGTTTAGTGAATTTTATTGGAGTATGATTGCTTTACAATGCTGTGTTCGTTTCTGCTGTATAGCAAAGTGAATCAGTTATACATCTATCTGCTCTTTTAAAAATTTCCTTCTCATTTAGGTTACCACAGAGCATTGGGTAGAGTTTTCTGTGCTATACAGTTAGGTCCTCATTAGTTATCTAAGAGTAATTACTTTGCAGTTAGCCTTCTTTGCTGACTTTATTTTTTTTGTGTGGTTGCTAGATTTAATATAGTGTTTAATTTGGGAAATGGGCTTAAAAAACTTTCAGGGTAACATTTCCCAATAACTTTGTGGCTATGATGGGAATGCATTCTGGGTGATAATATACCTTTGTCATTTAGCAACAGAACAATTGTACAAGAAACAAATTTCTCAGGACAGTGATGTCCATCTATGGGGACAGGTCCAAGGTCTACTGGAGGGCTCTCTTCTCTGCCTCATGAAAAATTTCTATAATGACTTAGACAAAACCATGTTTATATTAAAAGACCTGGTTTGTGACGTTTGTAGAAGTCCCAAAGTTGAAATTTTAGAATCATATCCATCTGGTAGAATCATACACAGAGAATATGCTCAATAAGAACTTTATATACTGATAACATATTTAATATATTCTCTCTCGGATTCCTTATTTCCCACAGGGTTCGGTAGCTATAGCTGGTGCTGTTATTCGCTGGCTAAGAGACAATCTTGGAATTATAAAAAGCTCTGAGGAAATTGGTGAGTATGTTCTAACAAAGGGCTGGAATCTAAATAATGAAAAATTTAAATATTTTACCCTTGCAATCAATGTTTTGCCCTATATTTGACATTAAACTATGTGGATCCCAATTATGAGTTTGATATATATATATATAAAAGACTCTTTGTGAAGATTTATAAAACAACAAATTGACATAATTAGTGGTGCTTATTCATAAACAGGCACGGTAGGGCATAAAAATCACCCAAGTGTAAAATTGAACACTGAAGATTGCCTGAATCTGCAGTTAAAATTATCTGATGAGAAAGAGCTTTAATTCTTAATAGAGTGAGAATTAAAACTCCCGTACCTATAATTTAAGTATTACTATGGCTATTTACAAACGATAGGTAATTATTTTGAACTCCCCACCCACTCTCCTTCTACTTGTTTTATTTCACCTGAAGGTGAGACAGTCAGGGACACATTTCTGATTAGAAATGCAGTGAAGGCCACCTCTTCATCTGCTAGTCAGCAACCTTAAAACAGTGGAAATGGGGACTTCCCTGATGATCCAGTAGTTAAGAATCCGCCTACCAGTGCAGGGGACACAGGAACATTCCTCGGTCCAAGAACTAAGATCCCACATGCTGTGGGGCATCTAAGCCCATACACCACTCCTACTGAGGCTACATGCCCCAGAGTTTGTGCTCCACAACAAAAGAAGCCACTGTGATGAGAAACCTGTGCCCCATGTCTAGAGAGCAGCTCCCACTCGTTGCAACTAGAGAAAGCCTGTGCACAGCAACAAAGACCCAGCACATCTGAAAATAAATTAAATATTTTTTAAAAAATAGTGGAAATGAGCTACAATACCTTAACAAAACTAATCCAGTTCCTTTCATTCCTGGACTGGGTTATATTTTGTGGAGAAATTTGCTTTAGTTGCTCCTCGTATTCTGCTACAGTTAGCAACATTTTGCTATACTGCGTACTAGGAAACCAAAAGTCCTGTCTTAATTTTTAAAACACGTGTGCTTGTTGATGAAAAAAAGTAGTATATATTGGAATGATTTTTTGTGTTTTTTGTTGTTTGTTTTTAATGTTAGAAAAACTTGCTAAAGAAGTAGGTACTTCTTATGGCTGCTATTTCGTCCCAGCATTTTCGGGGCTGTATGCACCTTATTGGGAGCCCAGTGCAAGAGGGTAAGAATTGAAAATAAGGTATGCTTTTGTCAGTCTTGATTTATTTACAATTAGCTAAGAACTTACTGGTTAATTGGGCCTTCCCTGGTGGCTCAGAGGTTAAAGCGTCTGTCTTCAATGCGGGAGACCTGGGTTCAATCCCTGGGTCGGGAAGATCCCCTGGAGAAGGAACTGGCAACCCACTTCAGTATTCTTGCCTGGAGAATCCCATGGACGGAGAAGCCTGGTAGGCTATAGTCCACGGGGTTGCAAAGAGTCGGACATGACTGAGCGACTTCACTTTCACTTTATTGGTTAATAGTTTTCTATTTTCAAATGATTTTGAAGTATGGAGGAAACCTTTTATACTTGGGAAGTTTAATTTTAGAACCTTTAAATTCCAAGAAGTTGGGACTTCCCTGGCTGTCCAGTGGTTAGAACTCCACTCTTCCACTGCAGGAGGCATGGATTCGATCCCTGGTTGAGGACCTGAGATACTGCACTGCATGCCCCGTGGCATGACATAAAGAAAGAACTCCAGGGACTTCCCTGGTGGTTCAGTGACTGGGACTCTGCCCTCCCTCCCAGTTCAGGGCACCTGGGTTCTAGATCCCACCTGCCACAACTAAGACCTGATTCAGCCAAATCAGTAAATAAATACTAGAAAAAATTCCATGAAGTTATGTCATCTGACAATAAGCCCCGGCCATATTCCTATTCATGTTAGTGTTATTATCTTTTGTCTTCAAGGCACCTGCAAGTTATGTATCAAAAGGCCGTCATCTAGATGAATATTGATTTGGTTTTATATTATTGTCATCTATTCAGGTAGATCATGAACTTTTTCATATGTGGATGCAACATTGTAGACTATAAAGATTTTGCCAGCTTCTTAATGTTTGGGTCCAGTTTTGGCTTTTTTATGTCTTTTTTTCCCCCCGTACGCTTCTATGTACCAAATTCAACCTTTCCATATTTAGAACATTCCCGATTGATGACTCATTTATTCTGCTCTAATGTTAAAAATTTTTATGTGTATTTTTAGGATCATCTGTGGACTCACTCAGTTCACCAATAAATGCCATATTGCTTTTGCTGCATTAGAAGCTGTTTGTTTCCAAACTCGAGAGGTAATCAATATGGGCTTTTTTCCTGTACTAAATCCACCTTTTTTATTCCTACAAAAATTATATACATATATATGCCAGACATTTATGAAAATTTAATAAGCTTGTTCTTGTTGTTCAATCACTAAGTCGTATCCGACTCTTTGTGACCCCATGGACTGCAGCACGCCAGGCTTCCCTGTCCTTCACCATCTCCAGAGTTTGTTCAAACTCATGTCCATTGAGTCAGTGATGCCATCCAACCATCTCATCCTCTGTCGCTCCCTTCTGCTCTTGCCCTCAATCTTCCCAGCATAATCAGAAATTAAGCCTGGGGACTTTCCTAGCAGTCCAGTGATTAAGACTTCATGCTTCCACTGCAGGGGGCATGGGTTCCATCCCAGGTCAGGGAACTAAGATCCCATGGGCTGCACAGTAAGGCCAAAAGAAAATTTTTTTTTTTTAATTAAGCCTGCCTAAACAGTAATATAATAAATGCAAGTTTGTTTTGTTTTCCCAGCTGTCATTACTCTCTAAGTTCCTGTTAGCTGCTGGGCACTGGGCATTTTACAGTTGAGGGGATGCTGAGCAACACATATTAGGCAAAGGATTTGAATAGTAGCACAAACATAGACGCCACAGCAGGAAATCAGGGCACAAAATAGAGTTGTCTGGCTTGTCTGGATATAGAGGTGAGTGCAGAGGAGTGGTAAGAGAAAAGGTTGGTGGTAATCAGATCAAGGAGGACCTAGAAGAAATCTCAGTTTTCCTTCTGTAGGCTTTGGGGAGCTTTGGCATGTTTTTAAGTAGAAGATGGCTATTTTCTGAGATATTACTATGTGGTACTTTGATGATGTTCATTGCATTGTTTTGTTGTTTTTTTTTTTTTTCAGATTTTGGACGCCATGAACCGCGACTGTGGAATTCCACTCAGCCATTTGCAGGTAGACGGTGGGATGACCAACAACAAAATCCTTATGCAGTTACAAGCAGACATTCTGTATATTCCAGTAGGTCAGTATGCCCTCATTCCTTCAAACGCCAACGGTCACATTTTTTTGGAAGGACTGATTTTTCAGGTGTATGTAACTGCTAAGATAGCAATGTTGTTCACTCCCCTCAGTGAAGCCATCCATGCCCGAAACAACTGCCCTGGGAGCCGCCATGGCTGCAGGGGCTGCGGAAGGGGTTGGCGTCTGGAGTCTGGAGCCTGAGGACTTGTCGGCTGTCACAATGGAGCGATTTGAACCTCAGATCAACGCTGAGGGTACTTTTATTTATTTATTTTTATTGAAGTAGAGTTGATTTCTTATACAATGTTGTGTTAGTTCCAGCAGTACAGCAAAGTGATTCAATGATATATACTATGTTTTTCAGATTCTTTTCCCTTATAGGTTATTACATAATATTGAGTATAGTTCCCTGTGCTCTACAGTTATCTTTTTGAGTGAGGGTACTTGTAAAGACTGAAGATTGGTGTACTGTGAAAAGGGAGAGAGTTTGGTGGTTTAGTCACAAATCAAGAAATGAAATAAGATTGCAAATGCGAAGGTAATTTCATATTCAGCTGCTAAACATATTTGGCTTCATATTTGAATGAATGTGAATAAGAAAAATATTTCCCTATTTAAAAAAAAAACTTCTATAATCACTTTTTTACCATTCACTTCTACTGTTTATAGTCTCTTCGTGTACAAGGACAACACTGCCACATTATCAGTTTTATTAATAGCCTGTTAGTGTAACCTTTTCTGACAGTGACAAGGGAGATATAGACCACCGACCCATCATGTCTGCATTGGGTCATCTTTAGTGCCAGTGACCAGTTTAGGACAGGATTAACTGGGCTAAGGACCATTATGGTAACTTTTAAGCACAGCAGGGCTAGCCTGAGAAAAGCGGCAACAATTTAAATCAATGAGCATTAAATATTTGACTCACTGTTGTAACAAATAAAACTAAGCTACAAGCCAGACTAATAGACTGTAGCCTGCCAGGCTCCTCTGTCCATGAACTATTCCAGGCAAGAATACTGGAGTGGGTTGTCAGTTCTTCCTCCAGGGGATCTTCTGACCCAGGGATCAAATCCATTTCTCTTGCATCTCCTGCATTGGCAAGTGAATTCTTTACCACTGCGCCACCTAGGAAGCCCCAATGCCTGTAATTAAGTTTGTGTACAAAAGTCAGGTTTTATATATTCAATTTGGTTTTAAACCTTTTTAAAAAGCTATATATAAAATGGCATCATAGTGGATTCTGTGGTGATTCAGATGGTAAAGAATCTTCCTGCAATGTGGGACACCTGGGTTTGATCCCTGGATTGGGAAGATCCCCTGGAGAAGGGAACAGCTACCCACTCCAGTATTCTTGCCTGGAGAATTGCATGGACAGAGGAGCCTGGTGGGCTGCAGTGCATGGGGTCACAGAGAGTTGGACACAACTGAGCGACTTTCGCTTTCCAAGGTCCTCTGCCCTTCCCCAAAGAGAAAGCAGATCAAATAGGATTCCCCTTTCTAATTCATCACCACCTGCTTGTGAATGACCTGGTCTTAGCAGATAGCTTGTCTCCACATCTCTGTTCATTTGCAGACCAGGCTGAATTTCCCTCCAATTTCCACACAAGCTTCTCTCTGCGGTCACTGGCAGTCTTTGGCAACCATACCAGGATCTGAGTCCTGGTAAAGCTCCATGTCAGTTAAATACAGTGTAACAAGCATCAGTTTAATAAGTGAAACAATTTGTCAAGAATGATGAGTGAATATAAGTATAGTACTTAGAACATCTTAGTAAACTTTCTTTTTAAAAGAAATTTTATTTTGTATTGGAGTATAGTAACTAACCGGAGAAGGCAATGGCACCCCACTCCAGTACTCTTGCCTGGAAAATCCCATGGACAGAGGAGCCTGGTAGGCTGCAGTCCATGAGGTCGCTAAGAGTCGGACATGACTGAGCAACTTCATTTTCACTTTTCACTTTCATGTACTGGAGACGGAAATGGCAACCCACTCCAGTGTTCTTGTCTGGAGAATCCCAGGGACCGGGGAGCCTGGTGGGCTGCCATCCAAGAGGTCGCACAGAGTCGGACACGACTGAAGTGACTTAGCAGCATGGTAACTAACAGTTGTTATTGGTAGTTTCAGGTATAGAGCAAAGTGACTCAGCCATACATGTGAAAGTGAAAGTTGCTCAGTTGTGTCCAACTCTTTGCGACCACATGGATTATACAGTCCATGGAATTCTCCAAGCCAGAATACTGGAGTGGGTAGTCGTTCCCTTCTCCAGGGGATCTTCCCAACCCAGGGATTGAACCCAGATCTCCCACATTGCAGGCGGATTCTTTCCTGTCTGAGCCACTGTGGAAGTCCAAGAATACTGGAGTAGGTAGCCTATCCCTTCTCCAGGGGATCTTCCCAGTCCAGGAATCGAACTGGGGTCTCCTGGCAGATGATTCCATAAATATACATGTATCCATTCTCCCCCAGACTCCCCTCCCCATCCAGTCTGCCACATAATGTTGAGTAAACTGCCTTTCTTATGTATGGTTTTCCTACCTTCTATTTCTAGAAAGTGAGATTCGTTATTCTACATGGAAGAAAGCTGTGATGAAATCAATGGGTTGGGTTACAACTCAGTCTTCAGAAAGTGGTAAAAATGTTTTTATTGTTATTGCCACTTTGTCCTAGGATGTTAAATAGCTTCTTTAAGTATCTGTTTATACTTAACAAGGCTGCTCTGAAGAATAGCATTATCATATGCTCATAGTTTCTAACATTTTGAAAACACTTTAAAGTTCTAGATATAAAATTAAATTATCAGATTGATAAATGTGTTTAACTCTGTCCTGCCATACCTTTCCTTATTAGTTTATTCCTGGTACTTCGATTGATAACTTAGTTTTCTAAAAGTAAAAGTATCTCTAGTTTCTTCCTAATGAAAAAAAAAATCAACTAAACTTTTTTTTTTCCTTTTCGTGACTGACTCTGCCTTTTTGGGGGGCTGTCTTCATGACCTGAACCGACCAAAAGCTATACTGATTTCAGAATACATTTCACTACTTCTTAGACTGCTCCCAAGCCCTTAGTGAGTGTATGTTGTAAGAATTCATTGAAATCAGAGGAAGAAAAGTACCAAACATAGTAAATTAGAAATGTCATAATTGGGAAATGCTCTTGGCAGAAATTTGAGGACTTTTGTTTTTATTCACTTAGGTGGGAAGGTATCTACCATAAATAAACTATTTAGTTGTAAACAGCTCTGAGCTGCCTTTAATATTGAAACAGCCTTTAACATACCTTTAATATGGCATGATATTGTACTCCTTTGCTAAATACAAGATTTGGAATTTAATGAATGAAACAATGGCCAATAATATTTTGAAGCATATAGTTTAAGAGAGAAGAGTTTATAAATATAGCCTGCCTTCCAACCCCAAAGTGAGTATAGAACCACTTTTTTAAAAAATTATTCATTTATTGGCTGCACCAGTGCTTAGTTGCAGCACATGGGATCTAGTTCCCTATCTAGGGGTCAAACCCAGGGTCCCTTCATTAGGAGCCCAGAGTCTTAGCCACTGGATCACCAGGGAAGTCCCAAGAACCACTTTTAATGTATCTAGCTTTTCAGAGAAGCTTCTGGGATCATGCTGTTTCTACTTGAAGTTTTTGTTTATTCTCCTAAATAAGCTTTAGGCTTAATATTCATTGTCTTTAAATCTTTTGTTCTGAGACCCACCTTTCTTTCTAAGATGGTGACAAAGCCTTTCTTGCTAAGACTGTTTGCAGTTTTGAGACCTTTTATAGTTAAACTTCTCAATCATAGGTATTTTTTGTAGCATAGTGCTAGTTGCTCTGAAGGATGCAACAGCTGTGCACTCTGATTTATTTTCTGGTTGCCCTCAATTAAAAGCTGATGAAAATGAGTTCTGTGATTTCTTTGACTAGTTGTATTTTTTTAAATGGCACAGAAACTTCCCGGGCAGTCCAGTGGTTGAGACTCCACACTTCCAATGCATGGGGCACAGGTTCATCCCTGGTCAGTGAACAAGATCCCGCATGCTCCCAAAAAATAAATAAATTTATTTATTTTATGGCCAAAAAAATATTATATGGCCAAATAAATAAATAAAATGGCACAATTCAACCTGTTCCCCTCCCTCGCCGTATCCGCCTCCATGTCAATGCTACACATACTTCTTCCTTACTTGCAGTTGAGGATATAATTGCCAAGTTCCCACAAAGCAAATTGATCATTTTCTGTTTGCTTACCTTACTGTCAGTGAACTTAAAATGCCAAGAAAAAGTGGATAAAAGAAAATTACATGATTTTTTTGTTTCTGCCTTCAGAATTGATGATAAAATAGTTTGATTTTTTCAGAGCTTTCGATTTTTCAAACTTGGTTTTTGTTTCAGTTAGGCTGCAGTGTATTTAAGGCAAAGTGTGAAAAACAATTTGTAGTAGATTTATGAAAAGCACTCACATACAACATTTTGAGAGTCTCTAAAACTGTATAATAATCCTGGTAACAATACTCAATTAGTGAAATGCTGATTATTCCTCAAGCAATGTAAGCTATGCAGTAATAGTACAGATAGAATCCTATTTTGATGATCTCATAAGGCTATTCAAATTGCTACCTGGCCTCTTATCCTCTTTAAATAGTTTTAATTTATGGGAAGAATATTATGTTAGCTTAATTTCCAAAGCATATTGCCAATTTTGAAGCATTCATATTTATTTTCTTGTTTGTAACTATATTTGAATGGAGTGTAAAGAATTTTTAACATACATTTAATATGCTTAAAATGTTGTAGAAATGATTGGGGATTTAATATTTTTTGGAGAGAGCTTATGATAAATAATGACTTTATGACTTTGTATTCCAAACCCACCAAAATAACTTTTTTTTCAAAAAGTGTTAAATGTTTAAGATACGTAATGTTTAAATTCAAGAAAAGCCTATGTCTGTATCTATCTGTCCTTTAAAGGAAATGTTTTCAATCAGGTTAGAAAATATCAAAACAGTTGTATTCTCAGACAATATTTTTAAAAAATATAGATTAATACAGTTTAGTTTTTAAATTATATAGTAACATTAATTTTCAGGTTCATTTTGTTATACCAACTGTGTGTAAAAAAGAAAATGAAACCAATAGGGTTTGAAATTCATTTTCAAACTAATGAATTGGACTAATATAACTCTTCTCTGATAGCCAAAGGATCTATAATTTTAATCTGGATGGGGAATGGGATTGCTCACTTAGTATCTTTTGGGGAAGAACCAAGAAAGCTAAAATCAGCAGCCTCCCAAAAAGAAAGTTCTCCTTCAGCTTTCTTTGGCTTTGCCAGTGGAAGGTTTATGTTGGTCTATATGCTCTATGTTCTTGCTATTTGTGGCATGCTATCTGTATTGTTTGTTAACTGTCATAAGCCCTCAATTTTGATTCTGGTTTTGATTTAAAGTAATAACTCTTTGCTAGCTTTTATGAATATACTATTTTTATAACTTTTTTTTGCTATCATGTGATTCTTAACACAAATATTGTAATTATGTGTCTCTCTTTTGGTTTGCTTGACTGGAATTCCCTCCTACTCGGATGACAACAGGTGACCCTAGTATCTTCTGTAGTCTACCCTTGGGCTTTTTTATAGTGAGTAGCGTGGTAATGTTAATCGGAGCAAGGTACCTCTCAGGTCAGTTCCTCTTTAAATTAGACAATTATATGAGTTAGCATTAATGTATTTGTGTATAAATCAACAGAAAGTTTTCAGTATTTTTCCTTCTTCCTGTTCTTAGGAACCTGGAAAATCTTTTAAAGGTCTAGTTAATAGACCATTTAATTCAGAATTAAGGAATGTGACTCTGCTTTTATTCTCTTTGGTTTTTAGTGGATGATTTTCTTTGAGGGACTACATTCTGCTGGCAAGTGCAGCAGTAAGCACACGTACTGCTGTTCATGCTTAAATGAAAGGATGTTCAGAGTGGCAGATGAAATGTGTAGTATTTGAAATCAATTGAACTGGCTTTCAAATGTACCTAAGTTGTTTTTCATGCTTATGAAAATCTGCTACACAAGTCTTAACATTTCAATCCTGGTAAGACTTTCGGCCAGAGTATGTTAGCAGTTTCTGTAGAACTCTAAACCTGGGGATAATTTATTGTCACTTTTGTTTTAGTTAAGAGAATACATTGGTGAACTGAAATTTTTTTTAATTATTGCTGAAATAAATTGGTGAAATTCAAACTGAATTATTATTTTTGCATATTCTGAATATTTTTATAAAAGTAAAATTGCTCAGTACATTATAAAACTCACTGCATAACCAGCATTGATTTAAATATAATAATCATTTTTGGAAGTTGTTCCTGATGATAGCTCAGTTTTTCTTCAAATTAGTGGCCTAAGTGGATATGACGTATTTCATATGTTGCCAAGAAAGTGAAACATTTCAAAAATCTTCTTAATTAGGGAAAGAGTTGAATTATTTCTCTTAATTAATTACAAGATGACCTAGGTTTAAAATGTAAAAATTTTTATTGATATGGGAGAACTTCTGTTTTTAGAAATCTAACAAGCATTAATCAGCTTGACATCATCACTAAAGCACTATATATAAATGTGGAATGAAAAGTTATTTACATTAGCAGAAAGGGAATAAAAATTATCAACATTAGCAGAACATTAAATTATCTTTTAAATAATGATAAAATTTCAGTTATGTGCATGAGAATTTAAAATTAGATTTACCTTTTTCTGTATTCTTCATGTTTATAATAAATTTGTTCAAATATTTTTCTTCCGTAATAACCATTCCTTATATTGGTATTAGTGCTTTACACATTACAAAAGGCTTCTGTATACATAAATCTGTACAGAATTAGCAGATGCTTATCTTTCTGCTTCTCAGGAATGTTTGGTGGAAGAGTCTGAGTATTCCCCACAAGAACTGTAATTTAAATTTTTTAAAATTCTGTTTTAGGAAAAGTTCTATTTTTTTTCTTTATCCTGAGGTTTTGTTTTTTTGTTTGTTTGTTTTTGGCTGCATTATGATGGTCTGGAAAAGGAAAGAAAATAGCATTGCAGCTGAATGTTTTCATTGATATTTTTTTCCCTTCTGTTTCCCTTTGATACCAGTACAGAATAAAAAAGCTTGGTCTTTGAAAAAATAGGATATATAACATATCTCTAAGCTAAAGGATACAGTAAATGTCCAAATTCCTAGACTTCCAAAATAGATATGATTGCCATCTTTAGGATCTCTCTTGGTAACATATGCTGAGATTTGAGAAAAATTGGAATGACTTGTCTTGGTAAACAGTTAGCAGTAGTGTTCATTTGCTAATTTTGAAATTGACCCAGTTATATTTGTTGCATTTTACCTATGAAGCAATATTTAGGAATCATATGGAATTTCTAGCTCAATAATGATTTAATCATCTTCATTGCTTTAACTCCTAAATTGCATGTATGTTATTATTGACATATTTGATTTTTGTCCCATTTTAGGTATGCCGTAAATACTACCAACTCATGGATTCCAAAGATGCGAGCTCTTTACCTATGAAGAGAATCCAGTGATTCTGTCTCTTAATGTGATGACACTATTCATAGACTGATTTTATTTATAAGCCACTTGCTGCATGATCCTCCAAGTAGACCTGTGGCTTGAAATAAAGAAAATGCAGCGGAAAGAATGCTATAGAAACATTTGGCGTGTTTTTTAACAGCACTAGTTAAGATTGGACCAGCCACCTTTGGGGCTGACCCCCTCCTTTGCAATCATTTCCTGCCTCATTCCCTGTAAGATCTAGGAAGAATTCAGATCCTGTCCATTGGAATCTTTTATCACTTATATTCAAACTCTGATGGGCCAGGATTTGATTCCTGCACTACACACGCTGCATTAAGGGGCTATTAACTAACCGGCTAAAAATCTGTGAGTTTTTTGTTTGCTTCTTTTTAACAGACTCCCCTACCCCAAGTCCTCTTTTCTGCTTATTTGGGAGACCACAACATCTTCACTAAATGTTTAAATGGAAGCCTCTACTAAATTCTTAAAATAGAAATTTAATATCCTCATTCCTTAGGCATTTTTCTAATAAGTATTTGCCAAAACCGAGAATTCTTCATGTATTTTACATGGTCTCACTAATTATACTGAATTGCTATCTGGATCTTATAGGGAAGGACACTTGCCTTTTTTTTTTTCCGTTCATCTCTCCTTTTTATATTTTTTACGTTGTGTATAACATACATGCCTCTATATTTTGTATAATGAGGGTACCCCATTTATAAATTAAGAGTACATGTTCTCACTAATTACACTGAATTTCTGTCAGGATCTTATAGGGAAGAACACTTCCTTTTCATCTCTCCTTTTTATATTTCTTACTTTGTATGTGTAACATACATGCGTTTATATTTTATATACTGAGGATAGCCCATTTATAAATTAAAAGCACATTGTATTCAGTGGATTCTAATGAGGCTGGTCTTAAGTGGACCACTATGTGTATAAATATTTTGGGGAAAACAGCTGTATACATTTTTGGGCAACGGTTATGTGTATTATTTACCAGGAGAAGCTTTCTTGAAGAGCCAACATTTAAAATTTAAGTATATGTTCTATGTGAATAAAAGAAAATGTACTTTATTGTGACTATAATTTCGTATACCATACTTTTATATGCTAAAAAAAACCCTGTGGAATAGTATATAGCAAATACTGTTTTCAAATACAAGCACTGAATCCATATAAAGTTTGCTTTTCCTTTGACATATATTTAGATCTATTTAGGATCCTTTTCAGGGGCTATCAAAAAGAGTTTACAAACTTAAGTAGGAAAAAAAAAGCCAAGAATCTCTTTCCAAGTGTGTTATAAATTGCTGATAAGCAATTAAAATTTCTATTTGAGATGACAAGTAGTTATCTCTGCTTATGGACATATTATTAATACAACAGAAAAATGGTTTAATTGATAGAAAAAGCTTCCAGTAAACCCAAGAATTTCCTTCTCGCTGCTCCCACAACCAAGAAATTCTCAAAAAATTTAATGTGAGGCATTATAACAACTTACCTAATCTAGCTTCTCAATGTCAACTTTAAAATAATCTTAAGATTAATTTTTTTACAACAAACAGGAAAATACTGCCTCCTAATTATTTTCTTCAGTGATGAAAATGGAAAATATTTATATATTAATATATTTATATATATTAATATAAAAGGTTTTGTTTTGTTTGGAATGAATGGTAGCTTGCAGTTCTGATTATGCTGTTTGTTGAATTATTGAATTAAATTATTGAATCTGCTGGGTTTTATTGGTGCAGCTGCCACTTTAGTGACAAAAGTGTTACAGAAAGGTACTATGAAATTATTTGTGGCAAGGACACTTTTAAACATTGTTTCTACAAAGGTAGTTTGAGTTAATGTAAATAATTGTGAAAATCATTGTTCCAATAATTTTAAGATTACATTAATTTTCTATAAATTGTGATATTTATAAATGTTTGAAATGATACACATTGATATTTAATGATAAATTTACTTAAAATAAATCGACCCTCATTCTTACTTGCATTTCTCATTTACAGACTAGACCTTAGATCAAAGTTAATTGAGAAGGATGGTTCAGGAAACGTTCAGCTCAGCTGTTAGCCCTTGATCAGGTACACACTGCAGAATGAATCAACAGCTAAAGTAGTTTCTGGCATGATGAGCGCCTTACTTGTTCTGTCAAAAAAGACTACACTGTCCCATCTCAGCATCTAGAAAATGCCCCGATGAGGTCAGCAGCTGCTCTCAATAGGGTCTTGCAGTCATGGCTAACCATGACTTACTGGTTCACTCTGCTTCAGTTCCTCTCTACCTGGGTGAGTTGGTGGAGTCAAGTACGCCATTATTCTCTGAACTCAGTCGCCAACACCTCAATCTTTTGTTCTCCAGGTAATCAGTAACATAAATAATGCATTTTTGCTTCTGTAATAATATCTTAGAATTTTTTAGTGTGTTTCTTTTTAAATGCCTAAGTCCCAGTTCTTTGGCTTATAGGTATTTTGTGTCCTGTGGGAATGAAGAATGATTGCAATTTAGGAGGAACCATGAAACAAAAGATGTCATAGCACAGAAACTATAACAGCATTGGTAGCCAAGTAGGTAGTTTTTACCTCATAGTATCTAATCATAAAGAGAAGTGCAAAATTTACTATTTTTATAGCTTTAATAAGGTATAATTGATACATAGAAAACTGTACATATTTAATGTATATACTTTGATGAGCTTGGACTTAATGCACACACCCATTATCCCATCACCAAAATCAAGGTTATAAACATACCAATCACCTCCAAAAATTTCCTGTGTCCCTGTGCTTTCTGTGTTTGTATGTTTAAGAATGCTTAACATTAAATCTACCCTCTTAAATTTTTAAATGCACAATAGTGTATTGTTAACTATGGCACTAAGCTATACAGAAATCTCTAGGACTTAACCATCTTGTGTAACTAACTTCACACCCATTGAACAATTCCCCATTTCCCCCCTCACCCCACCCCCTGCTAACCACCAATCACCTTTCTATGTTTGACTTTTTAAGATTCCACACATAAAGTAAGATTACACAATATTTCTTTTTGTGTCCAGTTTATTTCACTTAGCATAAGGTGTTACAGGTCCACTGATGTTGCGAAAAGTAGAATTTCCTTCTTTTTAAGGCTGATCAAGATTCCACTGTATGTATATACCACATTTTCTTTATCCATTCATCTGTCAATGGACATTTGGTTTGTATCTATGTCTTGACTGTTGTGAATAATACTGCAGTGAACCTGGGAGTGTAGATATCCTGATTTCGATTCTCTGGGACATATACATAAAAGTAGAATTGCTGGATAACATGGTAGTTCTATTTTTAATTTTTTGAGGAATCTTCATACTGTTTTCCATAGTGGCTGCACCATTTTATATTCCCACCAACACTGTAAAAGTGTTCCAAGAATTAGTTTTTAACTAGAACTTTGTAATAGCTTGTTAACTGTACTTTTTAAATAAGGAAGTTTACTTGATCTGTTCTTGCAACCTAACAGTTCATCAGGTCACATAATAGGCATTACTGGAAAACTGAGTGAGTTTCAAAACCAACTTGATTGCTACTTGATCTATACTTTATAGGTACATATCTTAGCTCTGATCTTACGTTAAAGGATAAAATGTGTTAAGTATCACAGACAAAGAACTCTCACCAGTGTTTCTAAAGATTTCCCTGTCATCAGATTTAGTGAAAATGACCTATTAACTTAAATTTGGAGACTATAAAGATAAATATTCTGAGAAGCAGAAGATAGGTTAAAAACAAGTTGCTCATGTTAGTCAGCTTTACCCCAATATGAAATAAAAAGGTTTTTTACAAAGTTTTTAAAAACTAGTTGCTCAATTAATTTTAATTAATTTTTGGCCATGCCACATTGCAGTGCAGGATGTTAGTTCCCTAAGCAGGGATTGAAATCTCGCCCCTTGCAGCAGAAACTCAGAGCCTTAACCATTGTACCACCAGGGAAGCCCATGCAAATCTAAATTTTTGAGCTTAAATTCAGAGGCCACTGTACACGAATGTTCATGACAGCATTATTCATAATAGCGCAAGAGAAAACAACTGTCTTATCAATTGATGAATGGTAAATGAAAGGTGAGATATCCATACAATGGAATATTATTCACATGTAAAAGTGATAAGGTACCACACACATACTACAACATAAATGAATCTTGAAAACAACACAGTGAAAAGTCATACAAAAAGTCACATAGTGTATGATTCAGATTGCATGAAATGTCCAGAATAGACAAATCCACAGGGACAGAAGGTGGATTAGTGGCTGCCAGAGTCTGGGGGGGTGGGGTGCGGGGAGGGGAAAAGGGACATGATTGCTAATGGACAGGTTTTCTTTTGGGGTGATGATTGCACAACTTTGTGACTATACTAAAAACTGAAGCATATACTTTAAAGGAGTGTATTTATGGTATATGATTTATACCTCAATGAAAATGTAATTTGCATTTATGTAAAATAAATATATTTGACCAGTCCCTGACAGCATGTGAGCTTATAGTCCCTGAAATGAACCCTTTGAAGGAAGTAAATTTTATTTGCTCCAAGAAAATATGGAGGTTAATAAATGTACCTCCTTTTTATTTCACTTTCATTAACTCTTTTTTCAAGTATCTAATACTGGAAATAAGAAAAATCTTTTATTTTTATTTTTTTCCCAATTATTTTTATTAGTTGCAGGCTAATTACAAGAAAAATCTTTTAGTCACTAATACATAAAAGATTATGAAGAAATAGAAGATCTGGGCTCCCATTCAGCTTCCCAGGGATTTTCATGGTTTGTCCAATAGAATATACTGATCAAAAGGATATAGCTAACTTGTTTTCCCCAAAGACTTGGTATATGAGGAGGCAGTCTTCTGAACATATTAAGTAAAACATATTACAATAATTACCAGTAACTTTACTTGTAGTTAAGAAACTGCTGTCTTAATTTTCTTGAAGTTTAATCTCATCTTCTTTCTCCTCAAGCTCATTTTAAACCTTCAGCCTTTTATTAATTTACCACCACGTCTCTTTCTTTACTACAGTGTTTATAGGATAAAGCAATGTCTGTTTGCCATCTACCTCTTCCAATAATTGTAGATTTAATTCAAGTAACAGTGAATATTTGAAAGTTCATTCTCTACATCACTGGTTTCTCAATAGCCAAGGGACCTCTTTGTAAAATGAGCATTCTTGTCTGTTTAATTTTTTGATGAAATTGTTTGTTGGAAATGAATAATACTGTTCTTAGAAAAATTAGAAAATAGGTTAGAAAGAAGAGTAGAAAATCATCCAGACTCGTAAATAATACCTGTGGTTATTTTAATTTTTTCCCTAAACTTTAAGGTGGTATTTTCACAGATCTTGGATATTCATAAATGTTGTGTAAAAATTTTAACCTGCCAAACAACACAATGTATCATGTATGTGAACACATACAGTTGAATGAGAAGTGTGAAACCTGGACAGGGATGATAGATAACCAAGTTTTGGATGGTGGTTACCTCTGGAAGGCAGAGCATGGAATCAGGCAAGAGACTTCACTGGAACCTGAAAAGTTGTTTTCAGTTGTTTCTTAAAAAATTAAAAGAGTTAAAGCAAATATAGCAAAATCTTAAGATTTGACTGAGTGATGGGAGTATGTTTTTTTTTTTTTATTATATCCTCTACTTTTCTGTATGCTTGAACTATTTCATAGTAAAAAGATAAGGTGAAAAAAAAGACAATGTATCATCGTCCTAATTATCTATATCAAAGTCCATTAGTGTAATCTTGTTTATCCTGGCACCTTTCCCAATTAAAAGGGCTGAAATCTTACTGATCTTCTGGCAGAATTATTTCAAGCACCTCATATAAAGCATCAATATTCAGAATAAATAATGTATATTAGAAATTATATCCTTAACCATCCATTTGTTGTGAATTCCATGACTCAGAAGAAATACTTATTTGTCTTATTTCCAGTATAGAACCTTCCAACAAATTTGAATTGTACTACTGTCAGTCCACCACATTCAGAATTATATATTAAGGCTAGGAAGTTTCTGGGCCAAAAAGTCTCCATTCTAGATATAGTTTTAATATCAAGGGAGAAAGAGCACTGCCATTATACTGGATTTCAAATTGGGCACAAGACCTGTTTTATTCTATTTCAGGTTCTAGTTCATTACAGTTGAAAGAAAGCACTGAATTATAAAGTTGGATGAAATTGGTTTCCTTTCAAACGTGTTTAAAAGACCACAAAGACATGGGTAAAATAAAATGGTGCAGTGACAGTCAAAATGATTAACATCTTCTGTGGAGGGAAAATTGGACTCGGAAACTGAACAGTTATCCCCACAATATTCAAAGAACTTTTAATGGCTGTCATATTTCATCTCGAGAGTTATGGTAATTTATTTATTCACTCTGAAATTACTTCTGTAAACATATTTTTTAACCCAAGTTCCTAGGTCAGAGCCTTGGGGGTGGGGGCAGACTCCTTTAGAGCTACTGAGCTTCCTGACACCACCATTCCATTCTTGGCACCCATTCCCTTCAAGCCTGCACCTGCCTCCCTCGTTCCTCAGCTGGAATCAATCGCCCTCCCTTCCGGCCCATCCCCCCATGACATCAGTCAACCAATAAGCCATCGCTGGGTGCTCAGCTCAGCGCCAGCAGCACAAAGGCAACCCAAGAGAAGACGGCTTGACCTGCCTTCAAGGACCCTGCGGTCTGTCTGAAGGAGTAAGTCATACACAGTAAGAACCAGGGAAGTGTTGCACTGAGGGAAGGGTGCCAGAGAAGCAGAGAGGATGGCTTGCTGGGAGCTGTTCACCTGTGCTGGATTTGTGGCTGGGTATTTCACTTCTCTTTACTCACTGGGAGGTAAGACTGGTCTTTAGTCACTTTGTCTAATAGATTTTTAAAGGATTTGTGTCCCACAACTGGAAGAACTGGTGAAGGCACAAGTGTTAACAAGGATTTCTTTCATCTGATCATAGTAGACAGGATTTCAAATGTAATGTGTTTTTTTTTTCTTTAGTTGAGTTGTACTTTGGAAGTTGTAATGGAAATATTAAGTAATTATAACATGGAAGGATGCTGAGCCATTTCTACTGAATTGTCTCAGATATATAATCACAGTGTGTACCATACAAGATTCCCCTATGTTTTCAAAGTCCATCACTTGAAGTCTAAAATTTTTTGTCAGCTTGCTAAATAAAGGTCATGTGAAATCGAAAGAAGCTGGCTTGTTAGAAACAAATTTAACCGCTGGGGGGCGCTGTTTTCACCACTCAAGGCATTTCTGTCTTAGGTAGCCTCCCTTTCCATCATTGTGTCCTGCAGAAGTGGCTGGTACACTTGTTCTGGGTAATCATAATTACATGATAGCATTGTAGTGATCATGTACGATCTCTACAATGATGTCCAGGATGCCTTCATGCTAGGATCATAAAAAATCAAAGGCTTCAGTGAAGCCATTACTCCACTTATACTTTCCTACTGTTTTGATATTTCTTAGGCTTTTCAGCTCATGAAAAAATTCAGATTTATAGATAATCTTCATCATCTATAATTTAACATTTAACAATTTAAAAGCTGAAATATCTCTGCTAATTACACATTATTACTCTCCTAAACTTATTCAGTCATAAAAATAGAATCATAAAAGAAAATCATAAACAACTTTGGAATTGAGTCATCGAAATTAATTTTTATCTAAGAGAAGTAATGATATTCTGCTTTGCATTGTACTGTGTTCATAGTTAGCCTATTTTCTGTAAAGAAGCTTTTTAAAATACCTCTGTTCAGATATTGAACTCGAGTTGGAAGAGGCGAGTCCGGTCTCAAAATGGAGGTAAAACTGCCGCCCGGTTGCCCCCAGCCCGACTCCGGCCGTCGCAGCCGCCGCCGGGGGGAGGAGGGTCATGATCCCAATGAACCAGAGCAGTTGAGAAAGCTGTTTATTGGTGGTCTGAGCTTTGAAACTACAGATGATAGCTTAAGAGAACATTTTGAGAAATGGGGCACGCTTACAGATTGTGTGGTGAAGAGAGACCCCCAAACAAAACGTTCCAGGGGCTTTGGCTTTGTGACTTACTCTTGTGTTGAAGAAGTGGATGCAGCAATGTGTGCACGACCACACAAGGTTGATGGGCGTGTAGTGGAGCCAAAGAGAGCTGTTTCTAGAGAGGATTCTGTAAAGCCTGGTGCCCATCTAACAGTGAAGAAAATTTTTGTTGGTGGTATTAAAGAAGATACAGAAGAATATAATTTGAGAGACTACTTTGAAAAGTATGGCAAGATTGAAACCATAGAAGTTATGGAAGACAGGCAGAGTGGGAAAAAGAGGGGATTTGCTTTTGTAACTTTTGATGATCATGATACAGTTGATAAAATTGTTGTTCAGAAATACCACACTATTAATGGGCATAATTGTGAAGTGAAAAAGGCCCTTTCTAAACAAGAGATGCAATCTGCTGGATCACAAAGAGGTCGTGGAGGTGGATCTGGCAACTTTATGGGTCGTGGAGGAAACTTTGGAGGTGGTAGAGGTAACTTTGGCCGTGGTGGAAACTTTGGTGGAAGAGGAAGCTATGGTGGTGGAGGTGGTGGCAGCCGAGGGTGTTATGGAGGAGGTGATGGTGGATACAATGGATTTGGAGGTGATGGTGGCAACTATGGCGGTGGTCCTGGTTATAGTAGTAGAGGAGGTTACGGTGGTGATGGACCAGGATATGGAAACCAAGGTGGTGGATATGGTGGCGGTGGTGGAGGATATGATGGTTACAATGAAGGAGGAAATTTTGGAGGTAACTATGGTGGTGGTGGAAACTATAATGATTTTGGAAATTATAGTGGACAACAGCAATCAAATTATGGACCCATGAAAGGGGGTAGTTTTGGTGGAAGAAACTCGGGCAATCCCTATGGTGGTGGTTATGGATCTGGTGGTGGAAGTGGTGGATATGGTAGCAGAAGGTTCTAAAAACTCAGAAGAAAAGGGCTACAGTTCTTAGCAGGAGAGAGAGTGAGGAGTTGTCAGGAAAGCTGCAGGTTACTTTGAGACAGTCGTCCCAAATGCGTTAGAGGAACTGTAAAAATCTGCCACAGGAGGAACGATGATCCATAGTCAGAAAAGTTACTGCAGCTTAAACAGGAAACCCTTCTTGTCCAGGACTGTCATAGCCACAGTTTGCAAAAAGTGCAGCTATTGATTAATGCAATGTAGTGTCAATTAGATGTACATTCCTGAGGTCTTTTATCTATTGTAGCTTTGTCTTTTTCCTTTTCATTACATCAGGTATATTGCCCTGTAAATTGTGGTAGTGGTACCAGGAATAAAAAATTAAGGAATTTTTAACTTTTCAAAAAAAATAAATAAAATAAAATACCTCTGTTCATAGTTGACTCTTGGGATAACATAGTAGAATCAACCAATTCTGAGGAAAAATTGTGCACCCGTTGTTTTCCCCAATACCAACTAAATTATTTTTATTCTTCTTTATTTTATTGTTTCTGCCTCACTTATGTGGTTCTAGAACATTATGAAGAATCTGTTTATGAAAGTGAAAAGTGAAAGTGAAGTCGCTCAGTCGTGTCCGTCTCTTTGCGACCCCATGGACTGTAGCCTACCAGGCTACTCTGTCCATGGGATTTTCCAGGCAAGAGTACTGGAGTGGGTTGCCATTTCCTTCTCCAAGAATCTGTTTATAGCAATCTACAAATATGACCAATTCAAGACAAAATTGTGTTAATTGTACCTGATATTGATCACAACATTATTGTCTCAATACCAAGCAAGTATCTTAAAACTCCATTATCCTGGAGAAGGAAATGGCAGTCCAGTCCAGTGTTCTTGCCTTGGAAATCCCATTAACGGCGAAGCCTGGTGGGGTTCATGGGATCACAAAAGAGTCGGACACAACTTAGTGACTAAGACAAAAACTGTGCTAAGTGAAACAAGTCAGAAAGAGATAGACAAATACTGTATGAGTTCTCTTATATGTGGAGCTAAAACATACAACAAACTTTGAGGAAATAAATAAAATTGACAAACTTTTAGCCAGACTTATTAAGAAAAAAGAAGAATCAAATCAACAAAATCAGAAATGAAAAAGGAGAGGTTACAACAGACTATGAAGAAATATGAAGGATTATAAGAGACTATTATGAGCAACTATATGGCAATAAAATGGATACCCTGAAAGAAATGGACAGATTCTTAGATAAGTTCAATCTTCCAAGACTGAACCAAGAAGACATAGAAATTATGAACAGCCCAGTTACAGGCACTGAAATCCAAACTGTGATAAAAAAAATTTCCCAAAAAACAAAAGCTCAGGACCAGATGGCTTTGCAGATGAATTCTATCAAACATTTAGAGAAGAGCTAATGCCTATCCTTCTAAAACTCTTTCAACAAATTGCAGAGGAAGGAACACTTCCAAACTCTATGAGGCCACCATCACTCTGATACCAAAACCAGACAAAGACAACACACAAAAAAGAAAACTGCAGGCCAATATCACTGATGAACATAGATGCAAAAATCATCAACAAAATTTTAGCAAACAGAATTCAGCAACACATCAAAAAGCTCGTACACCATGAGCAAGTTGGGTTTATTCCAGGGATGCAAAGATTCTTCAATATATGCAAATCAATCATTGTGATACACTGTATTAACAAATTGAAAGATCAAAACCATATGATCATTTTAATAGATGCAGAAAAAGTCTTTGACAAAATTCACATATTTATGACTAAAACGCTTTAAAAAATGGGCACAGAAGGAACCTACCTCAACACAGTAAAGGTCATATATGATAAGCCTACAGCAAACATTATTGTCAATGGTGAAAAAACTGAAAGCATTTCCCCTAAGATCAGGAACAAGACAACATTGTCCATTCTCACTATGATTATTCAGCATGGGTTTGGAAGTCCTAGCTATGGCAATCAGAAGAAAAAGAAATAAAAGGAATCCAGATCTGAAAAGAAGTAAAACTCTCACTGTTTGCAGATGACATGATAATATATATAGAAAACCCTAAAGATACTATCAGAAAATTACTAGAAGTAATCAGTGAATTTAGCAAAATCACAGGATACAAAATCAAGACACAGAAATCACTTGCATTCCTATATACTAACAAAAATCAGAGAAATCAAGTAATCAGTTCCATTCACCATTGTGACAAAAAGAATAAAATATCTTGGAATAAACCTACCCAAGGAGACAAAAGAACTATATACAGAAAATTACAAGACATTGATGAAAGAAATCAAAGACAGCATAAACAGATGGAGAGATATTCCATGTTCCTGGGTAGGAAGAATCAATATTGTGAAAATGACAATACTACCAAATGCAATCTACAGATACAATGTGATACCTATTGAATTACTAATGACATTTTTCACAGAACTAGAACAAAAAATTTCACAACTCATATGGAAACACAAAAGACCCAAAATATCCAACACAGTCTTGAGAAAGAATGGAGCTGGAGGAATCAACCTTCCTGACTTCAGATTATACTACAAAGCTACAGTCATTAAGACAGTATGGTACTGGCACAAAAACAGAAATATAGACCAATGGAACAAGATTGAAAACCCAAAAATAAACCCATGCACCTAAGGGTACCTTATATTTGACAAAGGAGGCAACAATATACAATGAGGCAAAGACAGCCTCTTCAATAAATGGTGCTGGGAAGACTGGACAGCTACATGTAAAAGGATGAAATGAGAACACTTACTAACACAATACACAAAGATAAACTCAAAATGGATTAAAGACTTAAATGTAGACCAGGAACTATAAAAGTCTTAGAGGATAACATAGGCAGAACACTCAATGACATAAATTAAAGCAAGATCCTCTATGTCCCACCTTCTGGAGTAAAGGAAATAAAAGTAAACAAGTGGGACCTGATTACACTTAAAAGCTTTTGAACAGCAAAGGAAACTATAAGCAAGGTGAAAAGACAACCCTCAGAATGGGAGAAAATAATAGCAAATGAAACAACTGACAAAGGATTAATTTTCAAAATACACAAGCAGCTCATACAACTCAATACCAGAAAAAGAAACAACCCAGTCAGAAAGTGGAAAAAGACCTAAACAGACATTTCTCCAAAGAAGACATACAGATGGCTAACAAACACATGAAAGGATGCTCAACATCGCTCATTATTAGAGAAATGCAAATCAAAACTACAATGAGATATCAACTTACACCAGTCAGAATGGCCCTCATCAAAAAGTCTACAAACAATAAATGCTGGAGAGGGTGTGGAGAAAAGGGAATGCTCTTGCACTGTTGGTGGGAATGCAAATTGATACAGCCACTATGGTAGACGGTATGGAGATTCCTTAAAAAACTAGGAATAGAACTACCATATGATCTAGCAATCCCACTCTTAGGCATATGTTCTGAGAAAACCAAAATTGAAAGAGACACATGTATCCCACTATTCATTTCAGCACTATTTACAATAGCTAGAACATGGAAGCAACCTAGATGTCCATCGACAGATGAATGGATAAAGAAGTTGTGGTACATATACACAATGGAATATTACTCAGCCATAAAAAGGAATGCATTTGAGTCAGTTCTAATGAGGTGGATGAACCTAGAGCCTATTATACAGAGTGAAGTAAGTCAGAAAGAGAATGATAAATATTGTATACTAATGCATATATATGGAATCTAGAAAGCTGGTACTGATGAATGTTTTGCAGGGAAACAATGGAAAGAAAGATATAGAGAACAGACTTATGGACATGGGGAGAGGGGAGGAGAAGGTGAGATGTATGGAGAGAGTAACATGGAAACTTCCATTAACATATGTAAAATAGATAGTCAATGGGAATTTGCTGTCTGACTCAGGCAACTCAAATAGGGGCTCTGCATCAACCCAGAGGTGTGGGATTGGGAGGGAGTTTCAAGAGGGAGGAGACATATGTATACCTATGGCTGATTCATGTTGATGTGTGGTAGAAAACAACAAAATTCTGTAAAGCAATTACCCTTCAATTAAAAAATAAAAAATAAAATATACAACAAACTAATGATTATAAGAAAAAGAAGCAGACTTATGGATATAGGGAGCAAACTAGTGGTTATCCATGGGTAGGGGGAAGATGACATATAGGGGTGGGGGATTGGGAGGTACAAAATGTTGGATGTAAGAGAGTCTACAAGGATGTATTGTACAGCATGGGGAATATAACCAGTATTTTGTAAACACTGTAAGTGGAGTATAACCTTTAAGATTTTTATTAAAAAATTATAATAAATTTTTCAAATGGAAAAAACCTCCGTTATCATTTTCATTACCTTTGTACATATTGAGTTTTATAAAATTTCTAAGAAAATGTTTTTTTTATTGTAGTCCATCAGCTGCTGCCGCTGCTGCTAAGTCGCTTCAGTCGTGTCTGACTCTCTGCGACCCCATAGATGGCAGCCCACCAGGCTCCCCTGTCCCTGGGATTCTCCAGGCAAGAACACTGGAGTGGGTTGCCATTTCCTTCTCCAGTAGTCCATCAGCACTTTGATCATATATCCACTATAGCATTTTAGCATCCAAATCTAATAAAATACAACTCATCTGGAAATTGATGAATAGTTTATAGAATAATTTGCAAACAATTTCCACATACAATTACATGAGATATGATACTTTGAAAAAAAAAATCATAATAGACTCATATCAATGTTAATAAACTACAAATAGGATTAAATTCCTTCAATCATAAAATAGTTGTTGATCCAATTGTTTTTTACAATTTATTGCTTGGGTATCTTTTGAATAAATTGTATTTTAAATGGAATTCTTTTTCTTTAAAATAAAACATTTTTCAGAAGAAGTTTCCTTGAAGGTACTAATCTAAAAAGAATCATAAACAACTTTAGAACTGAGTCATCCAAATTAATTTTTGTCTAAGAGAAGTAATGATACTCTGCTTTGCAATGTAGTATAAGTAAGAAATTTAGTTGTAGATGCATAGACGCTAAAAAAAACTGCTGAAGTAGGAAAACATAGTGAAAGATTCTTTGCTCCCAAAAATATTTGGAGCTTTGCTGTGGAAAGACATTAAGAAGAATTTTATCCAAAACGTGTGACTAGGATGTTAACTTGAAACAAAGTGAATGGCCTTAGAATTAGACTATTCCTTTCTCTACACTCAGCTTTCTAGGTTAAAGAATGAGTTTTGTTTCTTTATTTTATTGAAGTATAGTTGATTTACAGTGTGTTAATTTCTGCTGTACAACAAAGTGATTCAGTTATACATATACATCCTTTTTCATATGTTTTTCATTATGATTTATCACAGGATATTGAATATAGTTCTCTGGCCATACAGTACAGCTTCATTTTTTTATCCATCCTATATCTACTAGTTTGCATCTGCTAATCCCAAACTCCCAATCCTTTCCTCCGCCACCCAACCTTGGCAACCACAAGTCTGTTTTCTGTGTCCGTGTGTCCGTTTCTGTTTCATAGATATGTTTGTGTTGTGTTTTAGATTCCACATACAAGTGATATCTATGGTATTTGTCTCTCCCTTTCTGACTGACTTCGCATAGTATGATAATCTCTAAGTCCAGTGGTTTTTATTTTTAAAGTTGCTTTTTGTGGAGCTACTTTTAGGCCACTTAGGGAAGGGATTAGCGGAAGTAAGGTAGAGTTTTTCTTATTATGTTTTACTGATCAGTTGGCTTTACTATATCCAAATGGACTTGGCCATTCTAATCATGTATGCTTAAAGATTTTCTAGAATCAAAAGGAAAAACAATTAAAAATCCAATTCTGCCACAAATATGTGTTTCCTAAAGCAGAATATCCTTAGCTTATTAACAAATTTTGCATAAATATCTTCTCAAAATATTAATTAACACAATTAAGTTACTGATGTTTTTAGCATCAAAATGTCAGTTTAGGGTAGTTGGGGTTTTTAATAACTGGTGAGCTGGATGTGTCAGTTATCTATTGCTGCATAGGAGACTGCCTCAAAGCTTTGTGGTTTAAAACAACAATTGTATTGATCACAGTTCTGTGTACCATCAGTTTGGCCTGGGCTTATTGAGGGCAGTTTTGTTGATCTTGCTTGGATCAGTTATGGGCCTCCAGTCAGATGACAAGTTGGCTGGGAGCTGGCTGGCCCCAGGTGACCCCATTCACACATCTAACAGTTAGCTAAGGCTGTCAACCAGCACACTTAAGTTGCTCACTGTTCTCGTGATGGCTGGGTTCCAACTGAGCAGAAGTGCAAATTCTAGGGCCCCTTGAGGCTTTGGCTTGGAAATCCTACAGTGTCACTTCTGCTGCTTTCTGTTGGTCAAAGCAAATCATATGCCCAGCCTGAGGTCAGAGGAAGGGAAAATAGTTCCTGTCTCTTGACAGAAAGAGCTGCAAATAATTGGTGGCCATATTTATCACACTAGGTGATTTGGATCAACCTTCTCATTGGAAATATTGAAATAATACCTTAAAACTATGGAAGACCTATATATATATATATATATATATATATATATATATATATATCCCAGGTTATTTAATGTGGGGATGGTAGCCTGTGGTCCATGATATAAGCTTTCAGAGCACTGAAGATGAATAAGCTTTACACCTGGGATCCAGATGTCCAGGACCAGGACACAGTCATGATAAAAGGGAGTCTCCTGTGATTCTGCAGCATTATGAAGGGACCCAAGAAGACTGCCCTTATTCCCTATCCCAGGAGACTAGAGAGAAGGCTGCCTTGGCTCTGAGCACAGCTAGAGTAGAAGAGAGAAGGAAAAGAGCCCCTGAGAAGTTGGCACATGCCTGTCCCATGCAAATTTGTATCCCCCGAACTCCTAGCTTCAATGAGCTGGGTCCCTCAAGCCCTGAACTTAGTTGATGAAATCTGGACAGGAAATGCCTGCAAGGTGTCTGGCCTAATCAAACCACAAAGCCTCTCGACCTGAGGCCATTGGAAGCCACCAGAAATAATTTTCCTAAGGCACCTACCAGCCTGGAGTTCATGAAACCACTGAAAGATAAGACATGATGAAAAATAACCTGCTGAGGGGCTTCTCTGGTAGCTCAGTGGTAAAGAATCTGCCTACCAATGCAGGATCCATGGGTTTGATCCCTGGTCCAGGAAGATCCCACATGCCATGGAACAACTAAGCCCATATGCCACAGCTATTGAGCCTGAGCTCTAGAGTCCATGAGTCACAACTACTAGAGCCCGTGGGCCCTAAAGTCCATGCTCCACAACAAGAGAGGCCACCACAATGAGAAGTCTGAGAAGCATAACTGGAGAGTAGCCCCTGTTCGCTGCAACTAGAGAAGAGCCCACGCAGCAGCGAAGACCCAGCCCAGCCAAAAGTAAATAAATAAAATAATTTTTGTTTTAATTTTAAAAGAGAAAGAAACAGCCAGCCCTGAGTATCACCACGTGCTCAGTCATGGGCCAGTGGCCACCCCAAAAAGCCCAAGTGCAGTTCAGACACAGAGAAGGACCCCATAGGACCCAACAGCAGGAGGCTATCAGCTAACCTCCCTCTTCGCAGGTGGCCAGAGCCCCTTCCATGCCTATCACAGACATTGTAAGAAGTGAGAACACCAGTCAGAAAAGGGACAAATATTTGCATCATATATATAACCAAGCACTTGTGTCCAGAATTGAAAGAAACATCTGTAAATCAATAAGAAAAAAGGAGACAACCCAATTTAGAAAAATGGTTAGAGGAATGGAAGAAGCACCTCATCACAGAGGAAATCCCAAAGGCTATACTATCATTTTTTAGAGAAGTGTATGTGTGTGTGTTAAGTCGAATCAGTCATGTCCAACTCTTTGTGACCCTATGGACTGTAGCCTGCCAGGTTCCTCTGTCCATGGGATTCTCCAGGCAAGAGTACTGGAGTGGGTTGCCATGCCCTCCTCCAGGGGACCTTCCCAACTAAGAGAGTGAACCCAAGTCTCTTATGTCTCCTGCATTGACAGGCATGTTCTTTACCACTAGTGCCACCTGGGAAGCCCAGGAAGGCATATATAGGTAGTTAAACTATTAAAATGCAAGGGAGTGACTAATGTGGAAGTCAGAATAGTGGATACCTCTGAAAGTCTGTGGAGGGTGTTGTGGTTGGGCCATGTCTTAGTCCATTCTGGTTGTGATAACAAAAATATGATAGACTAGTGGCTTAAACAACAAACATTTATTTTTCACAGTTCTGGAGACTGGGAAGTCCAAGAGCAAGGCACCAGCAGATTCGATATCGGGAGAGGGCCTGCTTCCTGGTTCATAGACAACCATCTTCACACTCTGTCCTCACAAAGTAGACGGGACAAGGGAGCTCTTTGGGGTCTCTCTTATAAGGGCACTGATCCTATTTATGAGGGCTTCATCCTCATGACATAATCATGTCCAAAGGCCCAACTCCCATCATCATCACACTGGGAATGAGGCTTCAACAATATGAATTCTGGGAGGACACAAACATTCAGTGTATAGCAGGCCATTCTATCTCATGAGTGGAGTGGTGGGTACAAGGTGTTCACCTTATAATAATGTATACTTTATATAATTGCATATTTATATTTTTATGTGCTTTTCTGTATGTAAATTCTATCTCACAATAAGAAAGCCAAAAATCTAAAACAGAGCTAAGACCATAGAAGAAAATATCTTAAATGAGAAATAAGCAACATGAATAAAATCTTGGGCCTATCCAACACTTTTAACTCTGATATTTTTCCTCCATAATATTTATTACCTTCTGACACATCATATATTTTATTAAATGACCTTGCTTATTTGTTTCTCTTACCATTCTCTAGAAGGTATGCTCCATGAAGACAGAGTTTTTTTTCAAATTTTTTGCTTAAGTCTGTTTCTCAATTCTTATTACCTAGGAGTATGTAGCATGCAGTAGATGCTGAATATATATGTGTAGAATAAAGGAATGAATCACATTCTAAGAATTTACCTTTAGCTGCAAAAGACTGTTCTGGTGGTTTGGGAATGGCCATTTTTGAATGCCGCTTTATGAATGATGCGCCTTCTGGTGGCTTGGGTAATAATTTTTCATCATGTATATGGTGGCTGGTCACTGGAGTGTTCAGTTTCCCAGAATCTGGTCTGAAGGAGGGCTCAGTTGCCATTTTATCTCCTAGGAGTTACTTCCAGAGTCACTTTTCTTCTTCCAAATTCTCCTTAAAGGTTGAGGTTAAGTGAAGAAAGTTTAACAGAAATGATCAGAAGTCAGAAAGCAATTCTGGACATAGTTCCTGCATATTATAGTCCTGCTATTATAAACTCATGACACTGGTTTTCTCCTACTGTGGCCATTGTGATGTCAATAGAGAATGCTATTGAGATTTTTAAGAAAGGTCTATACTGAACAATTTATGGTGCTTTTCTAGTGTGTGTAAAGGACCATACTTTTCCTAGTATGAGGTAGGAGACTTTCCCTTTTTTAAATTTATTTTTAAATATTTATTTTTATTTATTTTATTTGGCTGCACCAGGTCTTAATTGCAGCATGCAGGATATTTGATCTTTGTTGCAGCATGTGAGATCTTTAGCTGTGGCATGTGGATTCAAGTTCCCTGACCAGGGGTTGAACCCAGGCCCCCTGTGTGAGGAGTGTGAGGTCTTGCCCACTGGACCACCCTCCCTTTTACTGTATATACATTTACATTGTTTGACTTTTTAAAAGGTTTTATAAGAATTGCAGCTTGTATAGATAACAAATAGAAAGCAAATCTCAACTTGTAAGAAGAATCTTGAGGGAGAATAAAATGCATTTCTAAAACATCAGAGGAAAACTAAGGGGAACAAGGATGACGTGGTTAAGCTTTTGGGCTCTCTTCCTAGGTTTGACATACAATAATTTGTTGTATGCTGTCCGTCTAGTTGTTCAATTTGTTTGCGTTGTTCCCTCATCTAGAAAATAATAATGGTCCTCACCTCTTAAGAGTTGTGAGGGCTTGGAGAAGGAAATGGCAACCCACTCCAGTATTCTTGCCTGGAAAAGTCCATGGACAGAGGAGTCTGGCGGGCTGAAGTCCATGGGATTACATGACTGAGCATGTGTGCACGAGGGTGGAGGGAGATGGGTTGGTAGCAATAAACTGGTAGAACTAAAAAAAAAACAGAGTTGTGAGGGCTAAACAAATTGCTTAGAATAGGGGTGTCATAGAGTAACTGCTGAATAAATGTTAACTATTATTATGTTTTAGTAGATAGGAAAAATAGTCATGATAAGATGTGTGTATGTGTATGTGCTCAGTCGTGTCTGACTCTTCCGTGAGTCCATGGACGACAGCCTGCCAGGGTTGTCTGTCCATGGGATTTTCCAGGCAAGGATACTGGAGTGGGTTGCCATTTCCTACTCCAGGGGATCTTCCCAAGCCAGGGATCGAACCTAGGTCTCCTGCACTGCAGGCAGATTCTTTACTGTCTGAGCCACCACGGAAGCCCTTGCATGTCCTTAAAAAGAAGGAGCCAGAGTTTGAATTTAAGTCTGTCTTGTGTGTGCTTTACTTTGCCAACAAAGGTCCATCTAGTCAAGGCTGTGGTTTTTCCAGTGGTCATGTATGGATGTGACATTTGGACTGTGAAGAAAGCTGAACGCCGAAGAATTGATGCTTTTGAACTGTGGTGTTGGAGAAGACTCTTGAGAGTCCCTTGGACTGCAAGGAGATCCACCCAGTCCATCCTAAAGGAGATCAGTCCTGGGTGTTCATTGGAAGGATTGATGCTGAAGCTGAAACTCCAATACTGTGGCCACCTCATGCGAAGAGCTGACTCACTGGAAAAGACCCTGATACTGGGAGGGATTGGGGGCAGGAGGAGAAGGGGATGACAGAGGATGAGATGGCTGGATGGCATCACCGACTCGATGGACATGAGTTTGAGTAAACTCTGGGAGTTGGTGATGGACAGGCGTGCTGTGATTCATGGGGTCACAAAGAGTCGGACCCCACTGAGCGACTGAACTTCAGTTCATTGTGTGTGCTTTGAGTGCTCGGTCGCTCATTGTGTCAGAATCTTGCAAGTCCATGGGCTGTAGCATGCCAGGCTCTTCTGTCCATGGGATTTCCCAAGCAAGAATACTGGAGTGGGTTGCCATTTCCCACTCCAGGGGATCATCCCCACCTAAGGATCGAACCCATGTCTCCTGCATCTCCTGCATTGGCAGGCAGGTTCTTTACCACTCAGCCACCTGGGAAGGCAAACTGCCCAAGAGGTTCAATATCCAGTGTTGATCCTCTGGTTTATAAAAGGTTGCTCTTATAAGGTGATCAGTAGACAACAATAATAATAATATTAATTGAGATGTTTTTGTATATCCACGTTAAGTGCGTTATATGCTTTGTCATACATTATCACGTTGAATTCTCATCAATATCCTTAAAATTAGTTAATACTATTTAATTCTGACTAGATAATTTATTGAGTGTTTTTCTGCTTTTTTTTCCTTTTAATGCTTGGAGGGCTTAATGCTTGACTGGGTGGGGTGCGAGGGACAAAGATAAATGCTTCTGAAGGCAGTGAGTTAGGAAATAAAGGGCCCAGAGCCCCAGGTATCCACCAGAGGGAAGGTTCAGGTTCTTCTCCCTACAAAAACCCCAGGAGGGAATTTCAGAGGCCTCATGGGTGGGCAGGTGTGGGGAGGGGCAGATGGAGTGGTGCTCAAGGAGGCTGATCCTAGGACTAGAATCTTCTCCAGAACAGACAAGCTCTCTGAATCCCTAGAGGGGGCTCAGGGATGTTGAGTGATTTGCCGAAAGTCTAAGAGCAAGACACAGGTCTGAGTATGTCAGACTGCAGAGCCAATGCTCTGAACCACACTACCAGAATTCTTAGCACTACTGAGTCTCTTCAGATCACAATTAACTGTTGTCCTTCCATATGCATTTCTGGGGCCCAGAGCTGGGTGATGTACCCTTTCAGAAATGTTAGCAAGAAATGGTGGTGGGAAAAAAAAGAAATGGTGGTGGGAGAGTAGAAAGAGAGGTGCAATTGAGCCACATGCCCTAAAGTTCTACTGGGTGAACTTTGATTCCATATTCTAGTCTTTGATGTAGGCTTGCTTCCTAGATATGTGGCTCATTTTCTTTTCTTTTAAACTTTTTATTTTGTATTGGAGTATAGCCAGTTAACAATGTTGTAACAGTTTGAGGTAAACAGCAAAAGGACTCGGCCATTCATATATGTGTATTGATTCTCCCCCAAATTCCCCTCCCATCCAGGCTGCAAATGTGGTTCATTTTCATTCATGAAATAATGAAATATTTCATGAAATTCATGAAATAAAGTTTCCATGATGAATATTTGCAGATATATGTATTTGTAAGCCTTTATTTTCTACTTCAGTAACCTCTGCCATTAATATTTATGATTAATCCGTAAAGCATATGAAATTATTCCTAAGTAGGTGACCCTAAATTAGCAAACTCCCATCCCATCAACCACAGAAGATTTATTCATTCTAGAAGTAATTTATTTTTTCATCACTGATTCTCTGGGGAGGTTTCAGAGCTTCTTTTCATCATCATTCCTTCTCAGATAACTGGCAAAATAGCCTGAGAAGCCTTTGAAATTGCTGGATGTTTGATAAATGTCTAGCTAGAACTTTCAAGTTAAGGAGAGAAGGTGATCCTTCCTCTGTGAATAATAATACCAGAAAAGGAAGGAATATCTTGATATAGTTGTAATAAAAAGAGCCCTTGATATCTTAGTGTAATGAACAGATTTCTTACCCACCTGTTCTGGGAATTGACAGGTGTAGAAATAATAAACTAAAATGTCTCTGTAAATTTCATAAATGTAGTAGATAAAAGAAAAGGCGTCTTTTAAAAAATCTTTTTTAAAATTTGAATTTAAAAATCAGAGAAACAAGCTACTGTGTCTTAAAACTTTTTTAAAGCCACATTTTAAACACAGGGGAGTTGGGTTAGGGGCAGAAGGAAGGAGAAAGAGGCAAATGAAAAAACCTCCAAGCAAACCAACCAACCTGGGAACTCAGTGTGGCCAGTAGATTTAAAAGATAAGTCATTACCGAAACATCCTGATTAGCTAACCCTGTGGATCCAGGACAATAAGATAGACATGCAGCTGACTCAGAGACGCTTAGATCAACAGACTCCCCAGCTGACTCACAGCCCTGTGAGCACAATCACTGTTGATTGTATGCAACAGATTTTGTTTCATCAATTACATGCTAATAACTGACCAATACAATAGCTGTGTCTGTTGGGCTATTTTTTTTTACAATGGAAAGCTGACATAAGCAAATGTACAGTGATCCCAGAAACACTTTGGATCAAATACTAGAGAATGGAGACCAAAAAAATTTAAGCTTTCCTCTTTAGAAGCCCAAAGCCAACCGGAAGTGATACTGCAGGGCCTGGAGAGCTTGCTAGGGAATCAGTGCTTTAGAGGTATGGTGGAGGATCCAGGAGGAGGGTCAGTGGAGGGAGGACGTTCAGTTACTCTCCCCTCTGATCTGGACTGCTGAGGACGCAACATCATGTTACTGCAGCCTGCACCAGGCTTTTAGGCTTGTCGCCTCTTCTCTGAGATCTGTTTTGTCTGTTAGGTGAGTTGTCCTTATGAACTGTTCATAAGTAGCTCTTCTAGTTTTAGGGGGGTTAACTGAAGTTCTCTTTGTTCAAGTTTTCTAGTTAAATCATCATATTCAGTACAAAAGGTCAAAGGGGGTAAACTTTGGTTTTTGCTACTTTTACTGCTTTTTTGTGTCATTCCTTTAACAGTCGTTTCTCTAAACAGCCAAGTTAAAATTTCTGTCTCCTATGCTTAAGATATTGAGTAAGTGTTTTATTTAATTTCCTTTTAATAGTTGAGTTTGGTGGGAAGTTTGGGCCAGTTTTAGTTCCCAGTGTTCACAGAGCATGCAGTCTCCTGGGTATAAAGTAAGTGCATTTGTTTAAGCCACACTTTTTGATTCATCCAAGCCCACTTTCCAGTATCCTTTCCTTGTGACAATCTCTGCTTATATGTTTGATACTTGTTAATAAGTTAAAAGAAGTTTTTGAAGTTTGTGGAGGGTGAAGGGCAGTGTGTGCCTGATTGAATTAAGTGCTCTAAATTCTCCTTTGGCTTTTTATTTCATAAAAGCTTTCTTAGAAAATATTTTATGTTCTTGAGGTAAAAAGTGTAACCCATTTCTTCCAATCCCATAGGTTACGCCTTGACCTAATGTTTTTATGCCTGATCATTATGCTTACTGTTATTTCTTTTAGGGTGTGCAGTATATAGACTGTATTAACAAGGGCTGGTGAGGTTTATCGGGCTTTATTGATGATAGAACAGGCTCCTCTGGAGGGGTATGAAACACTGTCAAGTCCTTTGAGTTGAGCTATCACCAGTAGTACTCTGGTAAATAATTCTGTTGTTAGAATCATTTGGGTTTAGGGCTAAACAGTGGGATATCTAACCCCAGTTTGGGTCTTAGTTGTTGTGTAATCAGAAATGTTAAGGTCAATTTTGCAACTGATTTTCATTTTATTATTTTAATATTTTATTGTATTTATATTTTATATTTTATTTTATTATTTATTTTTATTTGGCTTATGGTTAACATAGCTAGGACTTTATTTTGAGGTACTCTTTGACACGCTTTACAGTGGATTTCTATTAATTTGGGTAAATTGTCTGACTGCGGTGGCCGGTCTAAGTTTACCAACCCTGTTTCGTTAATGTAGCTTAAACTTTTCGGTGACAAGCTTACTTTTTAGCACTGCTGTTTCCCATGGGGTATGGTTAAGCAAGATGTTGTGAGCCACTTTTTAGTGTGCTTGAGGCCTGCTCCTTTTGATCTTTTATGATTTAGAGGGCATTCTCCCTGGGCTGCAGGTACTTGTATATGTAATTTTACTTGAAATTGATAGAAAGGCTGGGGCCAAACCTATGTGTTTTCAGAGTTAGTAAACTCATCTAAGTAGTTTCCAGTGCCTTGATTTATTTTTTTTTAATTTAAAAAAATTATTTATTCTCTTTTTGGTTGTGCTAGGTCTTCGTTGCTGCATGGACTTTTCTTTAGTTGTGGGAAGTGGCCGCTACTGTAGTTGTGGTGCATTGTCTTCTCATTGCCGTGCCTTCTCTTGTTGCAGATCACAGGCTCTAGGCGCTTGGACTTCAGTAGTTCTGGCTCGCCGTCTGCAGAGTGGGGCCTGCTTGAGGGCTTAGTTGCTCCGTGGCATGTGGAATCTTCCCAGACCAGAGGTCAAGCCCATGTCTCCTACATTGGCAGGTGGATTCTTATCCATTGGACCACCAGGGAAGTTCAGTGCCTTGCTTTAATTATTAAGCTACGTTAACAGGTTGAGTTGGGTTTTATATGTATAAGAATTATGTATTTAAGTGATATATTGGTATTTGGTATGGTAGTTTGACTTGTGTTAAAATTAGTATTGAAATATTTTTTTTTCTTTGGGAGATTAATAAAATGTACTTTCACTTTGATTTTGTTGGCAGTAAATGGCAGATTGAGGGGGATGTCTGTCTTTATGAACTTTACATACCTAAGTAATGCATAGATACAGCTAGGAGGCTAGTTTGGGGTAATTACTAACTTTAGTATCATGAAATAAAGGTAATGTTTGTTAGGTGATTTAGTTAAGTGTTGTATATTTTATATAGTTTGTCTTGTTTTGAGGGTACAGTAGGGCAACAATAGGTATATAAAGTATGAGATTTTGCAGGGAATAAGGGATGTTTTACTAGGCAAACTATTTACTTGATACACTGTGTGTGTGACACTAGATGAAGAACACCAGATCAAACAGTAGTTGTACCTAGATAATGTTGACTGAAATAAAACTGCACAACATGGGAGCTGTGAGTTTGAGTTTTATTTGGGGACTTACGGGGACTATAGCTCAGAAGACAGCCTCTCAGATAGCTCTGGGGAACTATTCCAAAGAGGAGTATTTTGTGATTATGTTGGTTTTATAGAAGGGTTACGTGCTATCATGGCACATCTTGGTAGGAGGTAACTACTAGTCACAAGGAACAGACCTCTTAGTTAATGGTTTTAGTGCTTTCTAAGTATGGGAAGATGTAGGAAATTGGTTTCATAAAAATGTCTCCTGAAAACACGTATCTAAAGGCCTGATCTGCCAGTTTTCCCAGCTCACAGAGTGCCTCATTCCAGATTTCTGCCCTGAACACCGTTCAGGGGCTGCTGTAGGTCAGTGACTGCAGTAGTTGATGACAATTCTTGTAGAGCTAGATGGTGAGTGACATTCTTTATTTGGCAGTCACAATGCATTGATTCTATATAAATGTAAGTAAATCCCTGAGATATTATAGTAGGAAATCCTCCCAGAAGTTTTCAAGTCATTCATAGTTAAAACAATGAAACTGGGAATTCCCTGATGGTCAGGTCATTAAGACTTTGTGCTTCTAATGCAGGGGGTGTGGGTTCAATCCCTGACCAGGGAATTAAGATCCCACAATGCTGCTCAGTTTGGCTAAAAACTTTAAAATTAAAAAAAAAATTAACAATTTTTAAAAATTAAAATTAAAAAATTAAAAAAAATAAAATTAAAAAATATTTTAAAAATTGTTTTTAATTAAAAAGAAAAAACCTGTGTGGCAGAGTGTTTCAGTGTTTTTCCCCTATTCGGTCACAGCTCCCTATATCCATGCCCGAGTGAGCCTCTTGTACAATGACTCTGGGCTTGACTGTGTGACTTGTATTGTCCAGTAAGGCGAAAGTAAATAAAGTGCAAGCAAAAAGCTTGAAAAGTGATAGCCCTTTGGGAATCGCCTCTTGTTCTTCTTTGGAGCCCTGAGACCACTGTGGAAACAAGCCAGGCTTGCCCTCTGGAAGCTGAGATCAGGTGGGACCAGTCACTAGGTCATCTCAGCTGAAGGCCCTTAGTCAGTTAAACTTCCAGCTGACTGCACTCACCAGCCTGAGCGCAGAGGCCCGCAGGAGGGGAACGACCCACAGGAGCATAGCTCCAGTTGCCAAACCTCAAAACTGTGAGTAAATAAATGTTGTTTTAAGCCGTTACATTTTGGAAGTGGTTTATGTCACAGTAGAAGACCTCGTGGAAGGCCTCCATAATTCTTACTCAAAAGGAAGTGTCTTGTTCCCAACAAGTTGATAATGTGATACTGTGATTTATAATAATGTGTATATTTGGTCTTCATCTCCATTTCTGGCACAGAGCTCCTGAAACCTTGGAATTGCATGCAATGAGAGTAGTATTAATAAAAAGGTGTCTTGTGTTATGTTAATTAGGTCATTTGGAAAACACCTAAGCTTGGGGCGGGGCTGGTTGCAAGGGGAACCAACCATGTAATAAGAGGGTGGAACATTCAGTCCTACCCACTCCCCTGCAGATTGCTGGGGGAGAGGGCCACGGGTGGTTGAGTGCTATCACCAATGGCCAATGTAATAAAGCCTCCAGAAAAACCCAAAGGGATGGGGTTCAGAGTTTTCCAGGCTGGTGAGCGCTGAGGAGAGTGGCACACCTAGAGAAGGCACGGCAGTTCTGCAGCCCTTTCCACATGCCCCACGCCGACCTCCTCTCGGGCTGTTCCCGAGTGGTGGCCTTCCCTCATATCGCCATGCTCCAGTAAGTCACGTGTTTCTCTGAGTTTTGTGAGCTGCTCGAGTGAGTTAATCAGACCTGAGGGGAGGGGGTGCTGATGTGATCTATAGCTGGTGGGTCAGAAGCGCAGGTAACAACCGTGATTTGTGATTGATGTCTGAAGGGGGCCCATAACCTGTGGGATCTTATGCATCTCCAGGTAGAGGGCATCAGAATTGAGTTGCCTTAAGAGGGTGGGCTTCCCTGGTGGCTCAGAGGGTAAAGCATCTACCTGTGATGCGGGAGACCAAGGTTCGATCCCTGGGTTGGGAAGATCCCCTGGAGAAGGAAATGGCAACCCACTCCAGTATTCTTGCCTAGAGGATCCCATGGACAGAGGAGCCTGGTGGGCTACAGTCCATAGGGTCACAAAGAGACACGACTGAGCAACTACACACTTAAGAGGATAGTGGTGAGGGAAAAAACACGGTTTAGAATTAAAAACACAGATTAGAATTGGGTGTAGATTAGAGGTAGGAAGCTTACTAAAGGTATTATTGAGCCATTGATCTTGGAGTCAGCTTTGACACCCCCTTCTCTCTAAGCTTGTGCACAGCCATCACCAGAGTCTGTTGTTTTTACCTCCTATAAATCCGCAATCCATCTTCTTTTTCTCCACTGACACTAGCACCGCTGCAGTCAAGGTTCCCTCCTGTACTACTCAACGGGGATTTCTCCTCCTCATTTCCCTGCCCCCACACCAGGGTCTTCTCCAACATAACAGAGCAGTCACTTTAGAAACAAATCTGACCGTGTCTCCCTGCCAGTTAAAATCCTTCCATCACTCTCATTTATCTTAAGATAAAAGCCCATGTAGTTACTGTGATGGACAGCCCTTCACCGTGTTACCAAATGCGACTGTGTGTGCCCATGCCAAGCTGAAGCCAAACACATTGAATCATCAAAGTTTGGAGCACAGAAGAGCTTATTGCAGGGCCAAACAAGGAGAAAGGGTGCCTCAGGCTCAAAAAACCTGGAACTCTCTGGTCTGGGGGAAGAGATGTTTTTAGTCATTATTTGGGGTCAGGGCTGCAGGTGGTGTGACTTTGTCCTGACTGGTGGGTGATGAGTTAACGAGGTACTCCAGGACTCTCGTGCTCAGCCTGAAGTTACCATCTTCCACCTGGGTTGCGGCCTTGGTGTAGAAGAGCTCCAAAGTGTTAAGTATCTTTTTTGATAAAGAACCAGGACACTGCCCCATCTTTGCACTATATTTACTTTTTTTTTGGGGGGGGCAAGGCTTTATTGGGATTCACAGAGGGAGAACAAAGTAACACGCGGCTTGCTTACTCCCTGAGGACAGGGGTGGTGATTTGGTTCCTTATTTGGGGTGAGTGAGGTTTGGAGGGGAGGGTATAGGGGCCTGAAATGATGAAGCATAGGACATTTGGGGGGTGATGGAAGTTTTCTGTATGATACCATAATGTCATGCATTTGTCACTATTGACTGTTCTGTTTCTGTGGGGCTTCCCAGGTGGTGCTAGTGGTAGAGAGCCCACCTGCCACTGCAAGAGACATAAGAGATGCGGGTTCGATCCCAGGGTCAGGAAGACCCCCTGGAGGAGGGCATGGCAATCCACTCAAGTATTCTTGCCTAGAGAATCCCCATGGACAGAGGAGCCTGGCAGGCTATAGTCCATGGCGTCACAAAGAGTCGGACATGACTGAGGCAAGTTAGCATGCACACTGTTTCTGCATCCCTTTCATTCCCTGACTAGTAATTGTTTGCTTCTGACACTTGGAACTCAGGGCAGGTCTCGGGGCTCAAGCCCCTTTCCTGCCAATAAGAAACGGGAGAAACAGAGAAGCTTTTGTACCCAGAAGGGCCCTACTCAGGTTCAACAGCATCAGTCACCCCCAACCCCCACCTCCAGCCTCATCCTCACACCTTCCCACCTCCATCTCCCTCCCTGCCCCCCCCTTCCTTCAGTTCTGGGCTGGGGCCTTTGCCATGGATTCTTCTCTTGTTCCCCCACTGGCTTTTCCCAGACCTCTCATCTCACCTCAAGCATCACTTAGGGAAGCCTTTTGTAGCTCCCTAGTGCAGGCTGTTCTTTTCCTTTGTTGTATTTGATCTCATTTTGTGATTGAATATACTCATGTTTGTGTGATTTTTTTTTTCCGATTAATGTCTGTATTCCCAAGTCCACTGTAAACCACAGAAAGAAAAGCCTGCCAAATTTAGCTCACCCTTGGAGCTGGGCCTGGTATAGTGCCTGCCACATAACAGACACTCAGTACATAGGTGTGGATTGAATGTATGAGTTTGCTATGCAGAGTTGTCATTGCACTTGGCCTATAATATACTCAGTATATATTTGCTGAACGAATAAGAAATGAATGAATTAGCCTGGGATAGGGAGGGGAGAGCAAATAAGAAAACAGTATCTCCCATGGCATTGTGTTTCTTGCACATAACAAGCTAAATACTATTTTTGGAATGAATGAATCATCCAATTAGAGCATTTTCAAGAGATAAAAATCATGACCAAAAGAACAAGTATTCTTTTTTATACTTGAAACAGTCGATTAAGTGGTGTCTTTTGTGTAAATAGAGAACTAACTTGTAAATAAAAAAATAAATGGAAATGGCTACTTCTCTGAACGTAGATCTACAGGCAGTGGTGAGGTTCTAGTGGATAACATGCTGTGGTCATGGTTACTTAATATTTCTATAAAGTTGGCAGGATGAATTCTCTTGGTTTGTAAAACACTAGACTAGTTTCAGTTAAAAAACAAAAAGAGTATACATTGAAGGTGACTTAAACATAAATAGAAATAAAAAGAGAACATACATACTTTCCTGTCCCCTGATCATCCTCCTTATCCTGGAGAATTCCATGGACAGAGGAGCCTGGCAGGCTACAGTCCATGGGATTGCAAAGAGTCAGACATGACTGAGCAACTAATAAAGCCTCATTGTCTCTCATATGTCAAAAGAAAAAGTCATCAGGGTCGTAGAAAATCAGCCACAAGTTTTGAAGGAACTCACAGGTGAAATGATGAAGCCCTCTGCAGTAGATGACTGCAGTGCCGGTTCCCTGTTTGTTTCCACCTTCCCTATCCACACCTTTAGCTGGTCCCTATGGGCACACTCAGGGTTTGGCCACGTGATTTGCTTTGCCCACAGACTCATGAGCAATGAAACGATTGCTTCTTTAAGCATCTCTGTTTGGGGTTCCTTCTTTAACCCAGCAGAAACTAGCTCCCAGTCTTGCAGCTCAAACAGTTTTCTAAACAGGAACCTAAGGTGTTACTGCACTACTGAAGATCCTTCAAGATTCAGTACTGGCCCTGAGGAAGGAACCATCAATCGGGGGTCAGGGGCTGGATGAGGAGGCCTCTGAGAAGTCAGGACTCCTTCAGGAGTTTGTTTGGTCAGATCTCTGTGTATATGTGTGTGTGAGTGGGTCAGGAAATGCTCAGTGTTGATGAAGTAACATCTGTTTCTGAAGAATCTAATATAGGGGTAACTTTTTATCTTATTTTGAAAAGTCGAGGAGACTCTCAAATACGGAAGCATAGAGTGGGGATTTTTTGCCACCCATGACACTGAGCTCTAAGTCTTGGGCAAGGTGAGATGTTGACAGTCATTTCTGTCCTCATTGAATTTCTTTTTGCTGTATCCTCAGCATCTTAATGCAGTCTTCTTGTTAAGATGCAACCCCCTTCGCATTGTTAAACGGTGATAAATCGGTCCAGATGTTTTGCTTTAAAAGGACATTTTAGTTAATGTTCCTTGAGGAGAAGGAGTAGTAACAAGTGTTGCCCATTGGTCTGGTCATGCCAGGCTCCAGATGGCCTCATCACTGCTTGAGGATACAGAAGTGTTTTATTGAGCTGGAAGATTCAGCATTATGTGCTGAGCCACTTCTACCACTTTGGGAGGGGTTTTAAATGTAAACCTCCAGCATTTCTGGTAAAATATACACCAAGTGTAACAAAATCATCAGAACTGCTCTCTTCTGCAACAGAATGTGTGAGCCGTTATTGTGTTTGCCACAACAGCAGTTTCCAGAACTTTCCCTCCTTGCCTACTAGGAGAGAAGCACTTGGGAATATTATGGACTAAATTTACAAAGAAAGTAGTTTCAGGACACACAAATATATGTATACCCACAATGTGAGTCTCCAAGATCATTAAATAGCCCATCTAAAGTCTTTGAAAGTGGGATTACCCATTTTTAAGGGTTAAAATGTCAGCAGGAGATTGGTTTGTAGTCACTGTTGGTTTGTCAACTTAATGTATTTCTTGTAAAGTTTGCCTGATTAGCTGTGTGATCATTTTGCCAATGAGATATGATTATAAAAACATTAACACTTTAAAAATTAAAAATAGGGAATTCCCCAGCAGTCCAGTAGTTAGGACTCCACATTTTCACTGCTGAGGGCCTGGGTTCACTCCCTGATCAGGGAACTAATCCCACAAGCTATGTGGTGTGGCCAAAGAAATTAATTAAAAGTTTTCATCAGTGGTTCATTACAAGCTACAGGAAATCAGTTTAAATCCACAAACTGTGGTGGATTGCAAACCTGGCTGTAATTGTTTTTCTCTCTTCACAAGGGGATGGTCTATCTGCCTCTTGAATCTGGGATGATCAAGTGACTTGCTTTGGCCAGGGGGAGCTGAAAAATTCTGAGGCCATCAGAGGTTTGTAGAGTGCTTGCAGCTGGACAAGATCAACCCAGGCAGTCCAGCATCAGCCAGCTGACTCACAGTATCGTGAGCTCAATTAATGTTGGTTCTAAGCCAGAGCTTTGCAGTACTTTGTCTAATAGTAAAAGCTAACTACTATATAGCTTCAGCCAAAGAAAGAGTCATTGGAAGCCCCCTGCGTGTTTTGAGGCTGAACCAAGTGGAGCAAAGGGCAGGATAAACTTGAGCCTCAGAGCAACCAGTACTGGGGACTTGAACATCAGCACAAAATTTGTTGTTGTTCTGTCCCTCAGTTGTACCCGACTCTTTTTGACCCCATGGACTGCAGTACACCAGCCTTCCCTTTCCTTCACCATCTCCCAGAGTTTGCTCAAACTCATGACCAGGGATTTGAACATCACAAAATGACTCACCATCATGTGGGGTGAAGGTATTTTGAAAGCGGATAAATAATAGAAACTCCATTGTCGACCCCCAAAGAACTCCATGTCCACTCTGAAAATATTTCCTGCATGACTAGAGCAAAAGAAACAGTCTGTTTTGATGGGCCCCTCAAATTTTCCCTGCCCATATTCACCAGTGCAAGTACTGCTTGAGAATACTAAGCAAGCAGTTTCAGCCTTCAGCTGGGGTCCTGATGCAGGTTTGGTTTTTCATGAAAGGCAAACATATACTCGCTATGGAAGCTATTACCCAGCAGACTGTTTCCTTTGAATCTTCTCCATTAGTAAACATGAGTCACTACAGGGCCCACACAGACTTTTAAAAAAATGTATTATGCTTTCAAGAACTGCCTTAGAATACAAAAATAAAATTTACATGAATTATGTATACTAATGAGTAAATGCAAATATTTCAAAAAGTGTAGACTTCTATAGTTTCTTAATGTTAGAAATTTATTATTGAAATGATTGACACAACCTGGGCTCAAAAAGTTAAGAATCTGCCTGCAATGCAGGAGACCTGGGTTCCATCCCTGGCTTGGGAAGATCCCTTGGAGAGAGGGTATGGCAACCTACTCCAGTGTTCTTGTCTGGAGAATCCCCATGGAGAGAGGAGCTTGGCGGGCTATAGTCCATGGGGTCGCAAAGAGTCAGACACAACTGAGTGACTAAGTACACATGTTTAAGATGTGTGTGTTGACGTAATATATTTACATATAACGTGATTAGCACCATAGTGTTAGCTAACACCTCTATTATATCACCGAGTTCTTTTTTTGTGGTGGAAACAGTTAAGCACTGAACTCCCAGCAACTTTGGGGTTTATAATACAGTATTGTTGGCTGTAATTACTATGCTGTGTGTTAGATCTCCAAAACTTATTTATCTATGTTTTTTGCAAGTTTGTACCCTTAAACAACATCTCCCTAATTCCCCTGCTCCCCAGCCTCTGGTAACCACCATTCTACTCTCTTGATTTAACAAGTTTGGCTTTTTTTTTTTTCTTTTGGCCATGCCATTCAGCTTGTGGGATCTTATTTCCTCAACCAGGGATTGAACCTGGGCCCTCAGCAGTGAAAGTCTGGAATCCAAACCACCGATGTGCCAGGGAGTTCCCTTAGATTTTCAATATAAATGATATTATATACTATTTTTATTTGATTCTTCTGCACATGGTTATCCAGTTTTCCCAACCCCATTGTTAAATAAACTATGCTTCCCCATTGAGTGTATTTGGCTCCTTTGTCAAATATTACTTGACTGTAAATGCAAGAGTTTATTTCTGGGGGTTATTCTGTTCCAGTGCTCAAAATATCTATTTTTATACCAGTACCATACTGTTTAAGTTATTATAGCGTTATGGTATGGTTTGAAACCAAGAACTGTGATGCTTCCATTGTTGACCTTTTGGTTATTCAGGGCGTTCTGTAGTTCTATACAAATTTTAGAATTTTTTCCTATTTCTATGAAAAATCCCATTGGAATTTTAATAGGAAATGCATAGAATCTACAGATGACTTTGAATAGTATGGACATTCTAATAATTCTTCTGATATATGAACTCAGGATATTTTCCTTTGTTTGTCTTCAATGTCTTTGATCAAAGTCATAGTTTTCAATATACAGATCTTTTATCTCCTGGATTAAATCTATTCCTAAGCACTGTTTCTGATTGCATTATGAGTAGGATATTTTCATTTCTCCTTCAGATGTTTTGTTGTTAGTGTATAAAAATTGATTTCTGTGTATTGATTTTACATCCTGCAACTTTGAGTCGGTTTATTCTAGCCATTATTTTGGTTGAGTCATGAGGATTTTCTGTTATATCATCTGCAAATAATGACAGTTAACTTTTTCCTTTCTGATTTAGATGCCTTTTATTTCTTTGTCTTGACTAATTTCTCTAGCTAGGATTCCAGTACTACATTCAATAAGAGTGGTGAGAATGAGCTCCCTTGTTACGTTGCTGGTCTTACAGGAAAGTTTTTAGTTTTGCACCTTTGAATTACAGTGTTAGTTGCAGTGTTGTTTCATATGATTTTTATTATGTTGATATACATTCTTTATATGGAGAAAGAAATGGCAACACACTCCAGTATTCTTGCCTGAAGAGGAGCCTGGCGGACTATAGTTCATAGGGTCACGAAAATTGGACACGACTTAGCGACTAAATTACCCCCACCACGTCCTTTAGATACCCAGTTTCTTTTTTTAATCATGAAAGGATGTTACATTTTATCAGATGCTTTTTCTACATCTAAATGAAATGATCATATGATTTTTACCTTTCTTTCTATTAAAGTGGTATATGATATTTATTGATTTACATATGTTGAACTAGCCTTGCATCCCAGGGATAAACTCCACTTGTTTGTGGTATACAATCCTTATTTACATGTTATAAATTTTGTTTTGCTGTTACAGAGTTTTTGCATCTGTATTTATCAGGATATTGATCTGTATTTTGTTGTAGCGTCTTTACCTGACTTTGACATCAGGATAATGCTGGCCTGATGAAATAATTTTGGAATTATTCCCTCTTCCTTGGCTTTTTTGGAAGAATTTGACAAAGATTGATATTAATTTTCGTCTCAAATTTTGGTAGAACTCACCAGTAAAGCCATCTGATCCTGAGGTTTTCTGTGTTGGAAAGTTTTTGATTACTGATTCAATCTCCTCACTTGGTGTGTTCAATTTACCTATTTCTTCATGATCCAGTCTTGGTATAAGATTGTGTGTTTCCAGGAATTTATCCATTTCTTCTTCTAGGTTATGTAATCTCCCAGCATATAATTATTCATAGTAGTCTCTTATAATTCTTTGTATTATAATATCAGTTGTAATGTCTCCTCTTTGATTTCTGATGTTATTCTTTAATGTTATTTTATTGTTGTTGATTTACAGTGTTTTGTTGCTTTCTACTGTACAGCAAAGTGATTCAGTTACACATATATACTTTTTTTCATATTCTTTTCCATTATGGTTTATCACAGAATACTGAATATAGTTCCCTGTGCTATACAATAGGACCTTGTTATTTATCCATTCTAAATGTAATAGTTTGCATCTACTAACTCCAGACTCCCAGTCCATCCCTCCCCTACCACACTGGCAACCACAGGTCTGTTCTTTGTATCTGTGAATCTGTTTCTGTTTTGTAGATAAGTTCATTTGGGTCATATTTTAGATTTCTGATGTTATTTGAGTCTTACTTTCTTAGTCTACTTAAAGATTCATCAATTCTACTTATTTTTTCAAAGAATCCGTTCTTAGTTTAATTTTTTTCTATTTTTCTGGTCTCTATTTCCATTCTGAAATTTGTTACTTTCTTCCTTCTGTTAATTTTGGGCTTAGAAAAGAAATTTCTTTTTCTAGTCCCTTGAGGTGTAAAGTTGTTTATTTGTAATCTGTTTTTGTAATATTTGTATTTATCACTCTAAACTTTCAAAAATAAAAATAAACTTTCAAAAGTGCTTTTTTTTAGCATCCTATAGGTTTTGATATGTTATATTTCTGTTTTCAATACACAGATGTACAGAATAGACTTTTGGACTCTGTGGGAGAAAGCGAGGGTGGGATGTTTCGAGAGAAAAGCATCAAAACATGTATATGATCAAGGGTGAAACAGATCACCAGCCCAGGGTGGATGCATGAGACAAGTGCTCGGGGCTGGTGCACTGGGAAGACCCAGAGGGATGGGGTGGGGAGGGGGGATCAGGATGGGGAACACATGTAAATCCACCGCTGATTCATGTCAATGTATGGCAAAAACCACTACAATATTGTAAAGTAATTAGCCTCCAACTAATAAAAATAAATGGAAAAAAAACTCAAAAAAATAAATAGATAAATAAAAATTGCTATTTTGACCCAAGGTTGTTGAGCAGTCATTTTTAAATTTCCACATATTCCTAGATTTTCCAGCTTTCTTCTTGTGACTTCTAGTTTCATATAGTTGTGGTTGGGAAGATACTTGGTATGATTTCAGTCTTCTTAAATTTGCTATACTCTTTTGAGTACTATCATTTGATCACTTCTGGAAAACGTTCCATGTGCACTTGAAAAAAATAGGAAAATGGATGGGATATTTTACAAATATCTGTTAAGTCCATTTGGTCTAATGTATGGTTCAAGTCCAGTGTTTCCTTCTGGGGTTTCTTTCTGGATGCCCTATCCATTGCTGAAAGTTGGACACTGAAATCTCCTATTGTTATTATGTTATTTATTTATCCATCCAGATCTGTTAGTATTTTCTTGATATATTTATGTGCTCTGTTATATACATAGATATTTATGATTGTTATATTTTCTTGACTGATCCCTTTATCATTACATGACTTGGTCTTGTTATGAATTTTGACTTCAAGTATGCATTGTTTGATAAAAGTATAACTACCTCTGCTTTCTTTCATTTTCCACTTACGAAATATATTTTTTCTATCCCTTCACTTTGAGCCTATGTGTATGTCCTTAAAGTTGAAGTGAGTTTCTTGTAGGCAGCATTTGGTTGGGTCTTGATTGTTTTTTTAAATGCATTCAGTCACTCTGTGCATTTTGTCTGATGAATTCAGTCCACTTGCATTTAGAGTCAGTGTTGATATCTAAGAACTTACTAATACCATCTTTCTGTTTTCTGATTGTTTTGTATTTCCATTGATTCTTTCCCCCTCTGTTTATATGTATCTTTGCAAGTGGGTGATTTTTCTGTGGTTCTATTTCTGATTATCTTTTGTGCATCTATTCTAGATTTTTACTTTGTAGTAACCATGAGGCTTATCTCATAAATAAAACAGTAAGCTGATAGCAACTTAACTTCAATTGTCTACAAAAACTTCACCCTTTTACTCCCCCCTTTTCTATTTCTGATGCCATTATTTACCACTTTTTATATTGTATATTCATTAACAAATTGCGGTAGCTGTAATTATTGTTTTCCTTTTATCTTTGTACTGTAGTTAAGTGGTTAACACACTGTTGCATTATATAATTAAAGTTTTTAAATCTGACTGCTTATTTTTCTTCACCGGTGTGCTGTGTTCTTTCATATGTTTTCATGTCACTGATTAATGTCGTTTCATTTCTGCTTGAAGAACTACTTTCAACATTTCTTACAAGATAGAGCTAGTGGTGATGAACTCCCTCAGCTTTTGTCTTGGAAAGTATTTATTTCTCTTTCAAAATTCAGGATGGAATATACTTGGCTGGTGATTTTTTTTCATTAAACTCTTCGGATGTGTCATTTCACTTAATCTGGACCTGTAGAGTATTTGCTGAGAAACCCATTGATAGCCTAATGGGGTTTCCTTTTGTAGATTATAATTTCTTTTCCATGGCTGCTCTTAGGATTCTCTTTGTTTTTGAGTTTTGACAGTTTCATATTAATGTCTTGGAGAAGATCTTTTTGCATTGAGATAATAAATTAATCTATTAGCTTCATGAATTTGGATGTCTAATTCACTTCCCAGGTTTGAGTTCTTTGAGCTATTTTTTTAGATAAGCTATCTGCCCCCTTCCCCCTTTCTTCTTTGTGTAAAACCCTGAATATTCTAATATTTACTTCTTTGATGGACTTCTACAAGTCACATACACTTTCTTCTCTTTTTCATTCTTTTTTCTTTGTTCTTTTCTGATTGGGTTATTTCAAAATTCCTATCATCTCATTTATTCTGTCTTCTGTTTGCTCTGCTTTATTCCAGGTGCTCTCTATTGCATTTTTTCACTTCATTCATAGATTTTTTTTTCAGCTCCAGAAATTTTGCTTAGTTCTTTTAAATGACTTTTATCTCTTCAGTAAATATCTCATTTTGAACATTTATTTTTTACTTGACCTAAAACATAATTTAATGTTTGTGTACACTACAAAGGGATCCCCAGCATAACTCTAGTTACCATCCATCACCATACAAATTGACCCTATCTACCAATTTTGCCTCAGTTCTCTTCTCTGGTAACCACCAATCTGTTCTCAGTATCTGTGAGATGTTTTTTCCTTTTTCTATATTCCATACAAAGTGAAATCATACAGTATTTGTTTTTCTCTGACTTATTTCACTTAGCATAATACCGTCAAGGTCCGCCTATGCTGTCACAACAGGCACAGCTTTCTTTTTATGAATGAGGAGCATTCATACACACACACCTCTCATCTTTATTCATTCATACATTGATGAACAGTTAGGTTTTCCCATAGCCTGGCTATTGTAAATAATGCTGCAATGAACATAGGGGTACATATATGGTTTTGAATAGGTTTACATATTCTTCGGATAATTATCCAGAAGTGAAATGGCTGGGCTATATGGTAGTTCTATATTTAATTTTCTGAGAAACCTCCATACTGTTTTCCATAGTGGCTGTACCTATTTACATTCCCACCAACAGTGTACGGGGGTTCCCTTTTCTCCACATCCTTGCCAACACTTATTTCTTGTCTTTTGTAGAAAATAACTATTCTAACAGGTTGTGAGGTGATATCTCATTGTGGTTTTGCTTTGCATTTACCTGATGATTAGTGATGTTGAACATCTTTCTGTAAACATCTGTAGGTCTTCTTTGGAAAAATACCTACAACTGACCCTTGAACAAAGCAGGGGTTTGGGGTGCCAGTGCTCTGACACAGTCACATTTGCAAATAACTGTTTAGTCAGCTCTCTGTATCCCTGGTTCTGCATGTGGATTCAATCATGAATCGTGTAATAATACAATAGCACATACTTACTGAGAGAGAGAAACTTGCATACTAGTGGACCTCAGAGTTCAAATGCATGTTATTCAAGGGTCAACTGCGTTTAGAGCTGCTCATTTTTAAAAATTCGATTGTTTGCTTTTTTACCCATAGGTTCTTCATATATTTTGGATATTAGCCTCCTTTAGGATATATAGCTTGCAAATGTTTTCTCCCATTCAATAGATTGCCTTTTTATTTTGTTGATGATTTCCTTTGCTATGATAATCATGATTGTGTGTGTGAGAGGGAGAGAGAATTCAATGAATTGTCTTTCTGTGATTTTTTTTGTAGCTTGTTGAGTTTCTTCCAAACAGCTATTTTGAATTCTTTATCAGCTAGATCACAGAATTTTGTACCTTACAGCTTGATTGTTGAAGAAGCATCTTTGTTGATGACATGATTCCTTGATTTTGGTTTTCATCTTACTGGTAGTTTTGTACTGCTTGCTTTCACGTTTGAACTAGCAGATACATATTTAAATCTATGCTTCAGGGCTGGCTGCTTCTGAGGAGTCTTCTGGGCAGGTCTAGCCCGTGGGGCTGGCTGCATGGACCACCAGGCCTCTGCAGGGTGGAGCAGGGCCCCATGGGGACACCTCTGACCTCTCCCCAGTGTTAGTAGTTCAGTCGTATCCGACTGTTTGCCATCCCGTGGACTGTAGTCTGCCAGGCTTCTATGTCCATGGAGTTCTCCAGGCAAGAATACTGGAGTGGGTTGCCATTTCCTCCTCCAGGGAAAATCTATGCTCAGTTCAGTTCAGTTGCTCAGTCGTGTCCGACTCTCTGCAACCCCATGAACCGCAGCACACCAGGCCTCCCTGTCCATCACAAACTCCCGGAGTTTACTCAAACTCATGCCCATCAAGTCAGTGATGCCATCCAGCCATCTCATCCTCTGTTGTCCCCTTCTCCTCCAGCCCCCAATCCCTCCCAGCATCAGGGTCTTTTCCAATGAGTCAACTCTTCCCATGAGGTGGCCAAAGAATTGGAGTTTCAGCTTCAGCAATCTATGCTAGTTGCTTTCAAATAGAGTATTCCGTTTGTTAGTGCTGTTATCTGGAGTTTTCCGCGTCTGTATGGGCACACCTGCTCCACTCTCTTGCTCCCTCTTGTGGCCGAACCCTTGAACTTTTATGTCTTGTTCTTACAACAAATCAGGCTGGCTGCTGGACACCTCATTTTCCAGAAGGTGGCAGTATAGCTCACGTTTCTGACTGCTTCCTTGCCGGTAGACCCTGGCCTATTTTCTTGAACTCACTGTCTAGAGCTAGCTGTCCCTGCTGTCCTGGGCAGTGTGCACAGGCAACCAGCTGCAGCGTGGCGGGCGGTGTGTATGTAGCATTTAGGAAATTGAGGGTGCCCAGGGACCTGGTAGGTAGGTAGGTCCCCAGGTGTGCTACTCCCAGAGGCTTGCAGGTAGATTTCCTGCTGAGTGAATTCAGTAGGAACCATGTCCCTTTAATGCCCTTTGATACGGTATTCTTGTCTGCCTTTTTTCTTGTTCTCTTTGCTCCTTCCAGCCATGAAGTTCTGGTCTCTGTACTCTGGGTGCTGCTAGAGAAAAGTGGGTTTCTCCAGCTGCATCGGGTACAGCTGGAGAAGTCAGCACTCATTTCCTGCTCTAGTTCTTCGCTACTAGAGGTGGAGGCCCACTGCTTGTTCATCCCCTTGAGGGACAAAGAATAGCACAGGTAAAGGTCTTACTGTCACCCCTGTGTCCAAACCCATTCACATATTACATGTATTCACATGTTGCAAAAATGCATGCCATATATTTTTACTCCAGTGGCATGCTAGAATCTCGCTTTGGGAAGCCTGGACTTCTGCAATTTCTGTCTTGTCCATGGGTACCTGTCCAGTCAGCACTTTGCAAGTTTTTTCTTGACTGTCATGAGATGAGCTGGGAAGGGTTGCTGTTCCCCCAGTTCAACACGTGTACTGAAGCCTTTCTGCCTGCTGTCTCATGCACAGTGGGCAAGTCCCTTGGTGTGTCATGCTGGATCCCACAGTTCCTGCAAAAGTGCTTTGGTTCATGGAGTGAGTGAAGTCGCTCAGTCGTATCCGACTCTTTGCGACTCCATGGACTGTAGCCTACCATGCTCCTCCGTCCATGGGATTTTCCAGTGGGTTGTCATTTCCTTCTCCAGAGGATCTTCCCGACCCAGGGATCGAACCTGGGTCTCCTGCATTGTAGGCAGACGCTTTACCGTCTGAGCCACCGGGAAGTTTTTGGATAGATGCCCAATTCTTGGTTCATGGATAGATGTCCAATTCTTTATTGAAAGGGAGGGACAAAAAAGAGGAACATCTTGTGTCATGGCGATGCTCTTAGGATTTCTTAACAAAACTTAAGTCTTATTGGGGAAAATGTACATGTATTTGTTTTCATGGTTTTGAGATATAGATGTTTAGCTTAGGTTGAGATTTCAAGAACTGTTAAGAAAAGCAGAAGCTCTGGAGTCTGACAGATAGGGTCAAGATCACCTGTGCTGCTATCTAGTTCTGTGACATTGGACATTATACTTAACTAAGCCACACTTCCTTTAACTAAACAGTGCTTAGCATAATGCCTAAAATGCTAAACACTTTGACACATTGAGTTACTGTTCTAATTAGGGCATTAGTAAAGAAAGCTTTAGTCTCTGAGATTGAGGGGGAAAATACTCATCATGTACAAGAGCATGCAGTAAAAGAATTTAGAAGAGAAGGTATCTACATCAGCACATGCTTTATTTCCTTTGAATTGAGATGGCAGTATGTACCTCAATAACGCACAAGCCTGAACCTAGGGAAGCAGCTCACTTTACTTAGTAAGGAGGCACTTGGATTAAACAGTATTGATTCAGTAGTAAAGCTTTTTGTTTCTGAACAACAGAAACTGGCTTCAGCCAAAGGGGGAAAAAGGCATTTATTGGATGGACCTTCAGGTTTATCTTGGACCCCAAGGACAGGAAGGTTTGTCAGCCTCAGGGTTATAACTAAGAGCTAGATCACCATCAGGTCCTTGCCACTTGGTCGTCTCTCTGAAGGCAAAAAGTATTTTCTGTCACCGCTTCTAATTCACAGGATACAAATTGATCTAAGTCACAGGGTACTAATTGAGATGCCCACAGCTGCCCGAGTTTTAGATGTTACAATGCTTGGGCTTTCCAGGTGGCTCAGTGGTAAAGAATCCGCCTGCCAATGCAGGAGCCACAGGTTCAATCCCTGGGTTGGGAAGATCCCCTAGAGGAGGAAATGGCAACCCACTCCAATATTCTTTCCTGGAGAATCCCAGGGAGAGAGGAGCCTGGTGGGCTACAGTCCATGGGGTCTCAAAGAGTCAGACACAATTGCACATGGAGGCACCATTAAATGGCCAGTGGTAGACACCACAACACTCTTCTGCTGCTGCAGGGATTGTAGATCCAAGTGCCTACATCAGTGAGATGACCATTTTGAGCAGAGGCCAGAAATACGCTTTTGTTGTGTTTAGCCACTGAGATTGGAGGGTTGTTATCACAGCATAACCTAACTTATCTTGGCAAATGCAAATATTGTTGATTTTCACAGCCTTTTTTGTTCTTTTAAATATTTAATATTCACTTATTTGGCTGGGTTAGGCCTTAGTTGCAGCGTGCAGGATCTTTAGTTACAGAATGTGGGATCTAGTTCCTTGACCAGGGATTGAGCCCAGCCCCCCTGCATTGGGAGCACAGAATCTTAGCCACTAGACTACCAGGGAAGTCCCCACAGCCTTTGATGATTTTCTCTTTATCCTTCCATGACAGAAATAGATGGGAAGTTTTGGAAAAGGGAACTTAAGCTGAAAAATAATTAGTGTCCTCTATACTAAAATTAACTACCGCACAATTGCACTCATCTCACACACTAGTAAAGTAATGCTCAAAATTCTCCAAGCCAGGCTTCAGCAATACGTGAACCATGAACTTCCAGATGTTCAAGCTGGTTTTAGAAAAGGCAGAGGAACCAGAGATCAAATTGCCAACATCTGCTGGATCATCGAAAAAGCAAGAGAGTTCCAGAAAAACATCTACTTCTGCTTTATTGACTACACGAAAGCCTTTGACTGTGTGGATCACAATAAACTGTGGAAAATTCTGAAAGAGATGGGAATACCAGACCACCTGACCTGCCTCTTGAGAAACCTGTATGCAGGTCAGGAAGCAATAGTTAGAACCGGACATGGAACAACAGACTGGTTCCAAATAAGAAAAGGAGTACGTCAAGGCTGTGTATTGTCACCTTGCTTATTTAACTTATATGCAGAGTACATCATAAGAAACGCTGGGCTGGAAGAAGCACAAGCTGGAATCAAGATTGCTGGGAGAAATATCAATAACCTCAGGTATGCAGATGACACCACCCTTATGGCAGAAAGTGAAGAGGAATTAAAAAGCCTCTTGATGAAAGTGAAAGAGGAGAGTGAAAAAGTTGGCTTAAAGCTCAACATTCAGAAAACTAAGATCATGGCATCTGGTCCCATCACTTCATGGGAAATAGATGGGGAGACAGTGGAAACAGTGTCAGACTTTATTTTGGGGGGCTCTAAAATCATTGCAGATGGTGATTGCAGCCATGAAATTAAAAGGCGCTTACTCCTTGGAAGGAAAGTTATGACCAAGCTAGACAGCATATTAAAAAGCAGAGACATTTCTTTGTCAACAAAGGTCTGTCTAGTCAAGGCTATGGTTTTTCCAGTGGTCATGTATGGATGTGAGAGTTGGACTGTGAAGAAAGCTGAACGCTGAAAAATTGATGCTTTTGAACTCTGGTGTTGGAGAAGACTCTTGAGAGTCCCTTGGACTGCAAGGAGATCCAACCAGTCCATCCTAAAGGAGATAAGTCCTGGGTGTTCATTGGAAGGACTGATGCTGAAGCTGAAACTCCAATACTTTGGCCACCTCATGTGAAGAGTTGACTCATTGGAAAAGATCCTAATGCTGGGAGGGATTGGGGGCAGGAGGAGAAGGGGATGACAGAGGATGCGATAGCTGGATGGCATCACTGACTTGATGGCCATGAGTTTAAGTAGACTCTGGGAGTTGGTGATGGACAGGGAGGCCTGGCGTGTTGCGATTCATGGGGTTGCAAAGAGTTGGACATGACTGAGCAACTGAACTGAACTGAACTGATACTAAAATTTGCTTTCTTAGTGATTTTAATGCTATGAGTGGGAATTCACAAGTGGGGTTAGCTAGAAGCTGCTAACTGATTTCTCCTGGGAAATGAGCTTGCTTGTTACAGAATATTACTTTTAGGGCATATTCTTACTCACTAGTATAAATCACATATTTGAAAGCTGCACATACACACATACACACTCAAATCACTGTCAAAAGTTTGATTCATTTCACACAACCAAGATTTGAATAACATGTCAGGTATTGCTTTAAATAGATAAATATGTATTATGTAAATTATGTGTGTGTGTGTGTGTATATTAGTGTTTTCTGTTTATCTGATATTACTCGTACAGCAAAATACTGAATGGAAGAAAGTGACCACATTTAGAAGCACTCTAGGTCTTGCATTTGAGTAAGTGTAAAGCAAGACACCAGTATAGGTCTAGTCCAGCAACTTGCTTCTCTTTATCTCATTTGTCTTTCTTTGAGATAAAATAGAAGATAGGGAGAAAAATAAAGGGCAGGGAGAATGTGATTATAAGCAAGAATCATTAAGATATCCAAACTGAGTTAATAAACATGCTTTTTTCAATCAGAAATTTACCAACAAGTTTTGTGTATTTCCTTCAGTAAATTATTCTTGAATTAAATATTGCATGCTGGAGAGATAAAGATAATTACTAAAAATCATGACATATTATGGAGTTTAGTGTGCTGAATAGCTTTTGCATAAAGTAGTATTTGATTATGCAATATTTATGTTGTGAGAAGTATCTATCTGTGGCAATTGAATATCAAGTTTAAAATTAGTGATTCTGATCTTACTCAATAGATTTGTCCTTTTTGAAACATGCAATTTGGTTTCAAAGGGCATATTCATGATTATTTTTTGCATATGCTAAGAATAATTTATGTTACCAGTAAATGAAACTTTGGCCTTTTTTTGATTAGTTTGTGCAAAACCCTGTTTCATATCAAGACTTTAGTGCTTCCAGACTGCATATTTCTATTTTTGTGTGGCTTTTGTGTTTATAAATGACATCATTGCTTTACCACCTACATGAAATCATAATTATTATTTTTAAAATTAGTTCTATCTTCTCGATTAAATCAATATGTTTTCCTTTGAGTCACTGCCTGGTATATTCCAAAAGCACAAATTATGTGTACTCACGTATTCAGGTATATTAAGCATTAAAACTTTTTTTGCACATTTTTATTTATTTATGTTTGCTTTTGGCTGTGCTGGGTGTTTGTGCAGGCCTGCACAGGCCTTTCTCTAGTCGCGGTGATGTGGTGAGCAGGGGGTATTCTCTAGTTGGGGTGTGGGGTGTGGGGTGGGGTCTCATTGCAGTGACTTCTCTGGTTGCCGAGCGTGGGCTCCAGGGCGTGCAGGCTCAGTAGTTGCAGCTCGCAGGCCCTGGAGCACAGGCTCAGTAGTTGTCGCACGTGGGCTTAGTTGCTCTGCAGTACGTGGGGTCCTCCTGGACCAGGGGTTGAACCTGTGTCTCCTGCATTGGCAGGTGAACTCCCTACCACTGAGCCTCCAAGGAAGCTCTACATACTTTAAAGATTTTAAAAAATTATTTGTTTATTTGGCTGTGCTGGGTCTTAGTTGTGGCATGCAGTATCTTTTTTTTTTGTTTTTTCCCCCAGTTATGGCATGAGAGATTTTACTTGGAGCATGCAGGATCTAGTTCCCTGACCAGGGATCAAACCTGGGCCCCCTGCATAGGGGAGTGGGGAGTCTAAACCACTGGACCACCAGGGAAGTCTCTTGAAGATTTTATCACTGCATTCTTTAAGTATGTATTTTCCTTCCTATGAAATTTTAGAACTTATGATGAAGATGGCTATTGGTTACTATACTGTTTTCTTTGGCCAGAATTTCGTAGTACCCTTTCTTTTTTTTTTTTTAGTAGAACAAGAAGTTTATTACTCCACTCAGTAAAAATTGTGGAACGCTTCACGAATTTGCATGTCATCCTTGCGCAGGGGCCATGCTAATCTTCTCCGTATCATTCCAATTTTAGTATATGTGTTGCCGAAGCGAGCACCATAGTACCCTTTTAAAGTACTTCGTGAAGGTGTTCATTCATTGCAACGGACATACAGACAGCTTTGTGAGAAAAGGATGAAGTAGAAACTTACCATCTCACGTAAGCCCCCAGCAGTGGAGCTAGACAGGCATGAGTGGTGTCTACCCCCACTCCCAGTCTTGCCAACACACACACGCACGCACACACACAGACACACATATACTATGTTATCTCTGCTGCTCTCTCACTGCTGGTCTCATTCTCTTCCACAGCAGAGAGAATTTTCCAGAGAGAGTACCTCGCCTGGAAATCCTGGGCATCCATCTCAGTAGTTTTCTGACTATTGAAGAAGGGAAACTTTCTGTCTAGCTAATGATCCAGGAAAGTCTGGGGAAGAACTTTGGCCCAGCTGGGGCCATTTGCTTACTTCTCAGACTACATACCATGGACAAGCGGACAGAGAGACTATGGTCAACAATTCCGGAAATTGGATGAAGTGAGGGAGGAGCATGTCCTTAAAGAAGGTCATTGTTCAGATGACATAGATGCTAAATGTTCTCTAAATCAAGTCTATCATACAGCTGTGAACCAAGAGATCTAAACAGAGAACAGAATACAATTACACTGCAAAGAACCTCTGTGAAGATTCTCTTTTGGGGGGCTATGCTGGGTCTTCATGCTGCGCACGAGCTTTCTCTAGTTGCAGTGAGTGGGGGTTACTCTCCAGTTGCTGTGTGCAGGCTTCTCATTGTGGTGACTTCTCTTGTTGTGGAGCACAGGCTCTAGAATGTGAGGGATTCATTAGTTGTGCACTGGTTTAGTTGCCTCTTGGCATGTGGGATCTTCCCAAGCCAGGAATTGAACCAGTGTCCTTTGAATTGCAAGGTGGATTCCTAACCACTGGACCATGAGGTAAGCCCCAAAGACGTTTTTTTCCCCTATCCTCCCTTAAAAAAATTTTTTTCCAAAGACTTTTAAAAATGATTATTATGATAAAAGTTTCAATATGCCAGGAAGTCAAAACAACTAAAAATGTTACGCGCTTAATACAGACTGCAAATATATAGTCAAAATGATAGAAATACAAGGATAAGTAGACAAATCCACAATTATAGTGGAAAATATTAATGTACTCTTCTGATTTACTATATCACAAAGATGAAAACCATTAAGGCCATGGGCAATTTGAAGTACATAATCCCATTTGACATGAAAGAAACAGTGCACCCAATAGTGGCAGAATTACATATTCTTTTCAAACACACAGTTTGCGAAAATTGGTCCATAAAACAAGTATCAACATAGGCCAAAGAATTAGTGCCATACTGGTCATGTTCTCTGAGCTAAATGTGATTAACCTGGAATTCTACTTCCTGTGTGGCCAAGGAGGCTCCTAATAAAGTGACTCAGCAAAGAGAACTAAAAACTCGAGCAAAATATGAAATAACTGCCTAAAGGCTCCAGAGAGTGAACCAAAGCAGGCACATTTTGGATGGGAGTAAACCTTGGAGGAAGGGATTAGCCTAGAGTGACTTCACCATTTTAACAGGGTTTCACTTGAAACTACCTTTTGAAAAGGAAACGATGAACAACAACTTTTGGCCATGTGTATGTGCTTAGTCGCTCAGTCGTGTCCAACTGTGACCCCATGGACTGCAGCCTGCCAGGCTCCTCTGCCCATGGGGATTCTCCAGGCAAGAATACTGGAGTGGGTTGCCGTTTCCTTGTCCAGGGGATCTTCTTGACCCAGGGATCGAACCTGTATCTCCTGCATTGCAGGCAGACTCTTGACCCGCTGAGTCACCAGGGGAGCCCCAGCTTTTGACGGTGCTCCTCATTTATTCACTGATTGCTTGATGGGTGAGATCGATTAACTTCAGGTAGAGATTTGGTCACTACTCAACAGATGTCTTGGTGAAAGTGTATGCCCAGCCTCGTCCCAGCCAAATAATCTATATGGTTGGCCAAAAACATTTTTTCCAACTCCTCTAAAATCAATTCTTTGAACTTACCCCTTAGGCTATCTGAACTCCCTCAACCCATTCAATCATGATTGTGATTCTGAAACTGAGTAGTCCTAGCTTACTTGGTTACCTTTAAAAATTCATTCCAAAAAGATGCATATTCACATAGACATGGAAACATGACTTAATTCTTCATGGTAGGGAAATTAGACATTATTTACTAGTCCTTCCTCCTTTTCTCCTCCCTTCCTCCCTTCAAGTCTATTGGTAATAAATGTAATACCTCTGAAATCATCTTTGTTAGATTAGTAGCATGTCACTAAGTCAGTGATGGTTTGTAATTAGGGTAAAGTTCTTTCTATTTGCCCATATTACTTTTTTAACCATGCATAAAGTCTCACTAATGAAGTAGAAATCTGATAAATTGAGATGGTTTAAACTGCATTCATGTGGCTCATGTGTATTTGCAACAGTTTTGAATGGGAGAGACCCCCAAGGACATACCAATACACTTGCTAAAAGTTCAATGAAATTGATCAGGGTGGCCAAGAGATGAATAAGGAACACATGAAAGACCAGAAACTGCTGAAAGATTAGACAATAGTAGCCTCTGTAAAAAACAAAAAACTTTAAAAAGGTGGAGCTGCTTTTTCACTCTTGCATGGAGAAGATACTCTTGGCAGAAGGTGCCTGTGATGAGTCAAGTAAAGGAAATGATTTTGATTATGAGGAATTTTTTTAAAGACCGAAAATAGGGCATATTTATCACTTGTCAGTTATTGTGAGTTTTATGGCTGTGACTTATTAGCTGCCAAAGAAGCTAGTGAATGTTTTTCTGTCTCCTGGCAATCTCTCAGTCACCATTCTTGATGCCTTATAACAAAAATTATATGGTATGTCAGTAAGTTGGCTTTTATTTCGACACACAAATGTTTTTAATAAGTTTTAAAAGTGGAAATAATTAAACCATTTTCTCTTTTCAGAAGATGTTTTAACTTTGCTTGTAAGCTATTAATGAGCTTGAAATCCAAATTAAAAAAATCCATAGAAAACAAGGTTGAAGAGGAATCTGATGGGATGTTAAGAGTGGTTCTCTTACGAAGGCGATTTTAGTTAATTTTACTTTCCTCTGTACTTTCCTCTATTTTTCTACTCTAAAGATACACTTCTAAATCGGGAGGAAAAAAGTCATTAAAGTGGAAAACATCTCTGACAAGACCATATTACAACTAGTCCATTTCTCAAGGTAATCATTTCATTTATATAAACAACAGATATTTACTGACACCCTTTGTTTTTCTTTAGTTCTCCTTAGTTCCTATAACAATGGGTTTATGTGTAAGGCACAATATATGTAAGGAATTAAAAAGTATTCATCTTTATAGGGATCTTATGAATGGTGTCTGCATTGTACACATTTAAGAAACAGTGTCAGTGTTGTGACAAGTCACAACAGTGACTTGTCAAGTGTCACATAAGCAGGAAGTGACTGGGCTAGATTGTTATAGTAATGCCACCCCACCCACCCCCCTAAGAAGAACCTCTCCTTATATACATGCTCTTTTATCCACACTGACTCTAGGCCATGTAACTTGTTAAATCCAATCAGACATAAACAAAGAAGACACAAGCAGGTATAATATAATATACTGCAATAAGAAAAAGACACAAACAGAGACTCGAAAAGTGCTAGCTCACTGGGACTTTTCTTCTGCTCGTTGGACCCTGAGTCTACCATTGGAAGACGCTTGGGTTGGCCGATTGGAAGGTGAGACACCAGGTGGAGCAGAGATGGGCTTGGAGAGGAAGGCAGATTGAATTGATCAACAAATGTAGCAAACTAAGAATGGAGTTTTATTTTGTTGTAAATGTAGATTGCTAAGCAAAATTGTAGTAAGATGGCTCGAAAAGCATGCAATCAAAGCACGGAAGAAGAGATGGGAGATAATTGCAGCCATTTAGAGAAGCTTCCCAGGTGGCCCTAGTTGTAAAGAATCAGCCTGCCAATGCAAAAAAATGCGGGTTCGATTCCCTGTCAGGAAGATCCCCTGGAAGAGGGCATGGCAACCCACTTCAGTGTTCTTGCCTAGAGAAACCCATGGACAGAGGAGCCTGACAGGCTACAGTCCATAGGGTCTCAAAGTGTTGGACACAACTGAAGCGACTTAGCACATACACAGGGAAGAAGCAAGGTGATAGCCGCGTTTTTGGAAAAGATTTGAAGCCTGCAGCAGAAGCTGAATTCTCAAGATTTAAAGCCTAATGTTTCGAGAAGTGTGTGGAAGGAGAAGTAATTTTTTATATCTGCTGTGAGCCAAGCACTTTAAACTCAATGTCTCCTTTAATTTTTACACCAACTCTAAGTGAGGTGAATACAATTCTCCCCATTGTACAAAAGAGAAAGCTGAAGCTTGAGACAGTTTGAAAAGTGGGCCCAAGTTCCAAGAGTGGTGAAGTCAGAATTAGAACCCCAGCCTGTGGAACATCTGGTTAGGTGGGGGACACTATAAACAAACATGGGACAGTGTGGAGAGAAGGGTTGTGTTGAACTTGAAACCTGTATCTGAGACACAGACAAGCATTTAGGTGTGGATATTCAGCCACCAGATGAAGGGAAACTTCCAGGTGTCTTGGGCGATGCCAGGAAACAAACTGGAGTCAGCTGAATTTGACTTGCCTCACACAATATATTTATATATGCACTGATAAATTCAAGTTCTCCAAAAATGTCATTTAAGCCAACCGAATCAAATCTTTGTCATCTTGAACAGAGTGAATAAGTGCTCTCTGAAACAAAAATAACTTATCTGCTAACTGAAGCATTCTTTTAATGTTTTCAAAGTAGCAGTGGCACAAGTAATCAAAGTCTTATATTACTGATGTTGATGCCCAATCTGCTGAATTGGTATGAAGCCAAAAACCAGAGAGTCAAATGTTAGTAAAACATTTGGAAGACATGATGAGATAAACAAGAACCATCTATTATTTTATATAAACATTCTTCCTTTCCCCCTTAAATAAGGGATTGGCAAACATTTTCTGTAAAGGGCCAGATAGTAAATATTTTAGACTTTGCAATCTATGGTTTCCATCTCAACTATTCGATTCTGTTGCAACTATTCAGCTATGCCACTGTATTAGAAAGGCAGTCATAGAATAAATATATATGAATGGGTGTGGCTGTGTTCCAATAAAACTTTATATCCAAACAGTGGGCTGGATTTGGTCCACAGGCTACAGTTTGTTAACCCCTGCCTTAGATAATATTGTAAGCTAGTAGCAATATTTTCTGATTTATATGTACCTTCTAAACTTTTTCTCAGAATGGGTAATTGATTCACTTTATTGCTTTAAAATTATAATTGTTATCTATGAATGTAAAATATTAAGATCATTCAGATTTTGAGGGAAGAAATTATCATCTTTTGATCTCCTGTACTTCACTCATTATGTGGGATATATTAAGTGCTCAATTGATGCCCATTTATACATTGCTGAATTAATTGCTTCTAATCAATCAGAGCTGAAGATATACTTTTTTTTAAATAAATAGTAACTTATTTTTAAATAAGAGCTTCCCTGGTGGCTCAGAGGGTAAAGCATCTGCCGGCAATGTTGGAGACCCAGGTTCGATCCCTGGGTCTGGAAGATTCCCTGGAGAAGGAAATGGCAACCGACTCTGGTACTCTTGCCTGGAAAATCCCATGGACTGTAGCCTACCAGGCTTCTCCATCCGTGGGTTGCAAAGTTGGACACAACTGAGTGACTGAGCGACCTCACTTTGACTATTTTAAAATTAATTTATTTTTATATTTGGCTGCATTGGATCCTTCTTGCTTTGTTCGGGCTTTCTCTAACTGTGATGAGTGGGGCGTTCTCATCGTGGTGACTTCTCTCGTTGTGGCTTCCAGGCTCTAGGCACACAGGCTCAATAGTTGTGGTACGTCGGCTTTGTTGCTCCGAGAAACATAGGATCTTCCTGGACCAGAGGTCGAACGTGTGTCCCTGGCCTTGGCAGGCAGATTCTTAACCACTGGACCATGAGGGAAGTCCCAGTATGGTACCTTTGAAGAAGCACTGTGGCTACTAGGGGATGCTCAGAACTGCACAATGAGAAGGTATAAGTTCTAGTTCTGATTCTGGCCCTAACACTAAATTGCTGTAAGTCACTTCTCTGGATTTATCTTCATCATCATTAAAACCAGTGAGCTGGCTTGTGGCAGACTGTCGACTGCCTAGTCGACAGCCATTCCCAGTCTTCTTCCTTGCCTATCTCCATATAGAGGTTGAAAATACCCAGTCTTCGTGACCAACTTTGCAGTCAGAATTGGCCATATGACTCAGCTGTGGCCAATGAGATAAAAGGGAAAGTATAGCAGGCTTCTGGGAAAGATTCCTTCCCACCCATCCCCACCTCAATGAAAGGAACAGGGCATGTAAGGAGAACTTCTTTCCCACATGTACACCCTGTCATGCACAAGCTGTGGCATTCATATCACAACCATAAGGCCATAACCCTTTATGAAATCATAGGCACCTCTAGTTTGGTACCTTTATTTTCCAGTTAGATTCATTTCAACCAGTATGATGAACTTTACAGTACCTTTTTGATCTGTGACTAAAGTTACATATGCAGTTAATCAAAGAACTAAGCCTTGAACTCAGTTACCTAATTCATGCTTTTACTAGTATATGAATCTGTTTATTTAGTGTTCCATTTTATAGTTCATTCATCCATTCATTAACTACATTTATTGGGACTACTATACAATGTAGTAATTTTCTTAAGTAGACATTGATACCCATAGTTCGTATATGGTATTTTACACAAATCATCTCAAAAACGACATGCAATCAATTGAGATATGCCTTGATTAAAGTTGAGTGTTTGGGGTTCCTTTCCCCCAGATATGTGATCTAATACAAAATCTTAAATGACTTGTAACAACTTAAAACCACAAAATACTGAGCAGTGTTGTTGGATGAAAACCAAAGAGTTCAGTTCTAATTAGGTTAAGCAGGACAATTCTAGTTTGGCTGGAAAAAAATAAAAAAGTTAAGCTGTGGGGACAACTTCAAAAACAAGATATTCTCAGAGCATACTAGGAACATTGACAAGATATATGCTAATCAAATTTGATTCAATCACCCCCAATTCAGAATAACTTTTTCATTGGTTGTTTTCTTTTCACGATGAAGTCAAGACTACCCTTGTATAATAGTGAAGTATTTGAGACCAGATATTTAGGAAGATTCATTTTATGCAGCCAATGGACCAGAGAGGATTTTAGAAAACTAGAAATAAACATAAGAACTGGGGGGAAATTAATCAAAATCTGATATCTAGGTCATTAATGAAACAGATGGGAATGGCAGGAAATCAGAATATAAAAAAGTACTAAACTGCTGCTTACTATTGAATTAATGACCATATGGCATCTTGGAATAATGTTTATAATATTATAAAAAGTTTAGAAACCAAAAAAATGAGGGGAAAGGAATTTGTGATTTAAGAATAACAAGTTAAATAATGTATGTTCTTTGAAAAGAATAAAATAGACTTTTTTAAAAGTAGAGAATGATTTTTTTTTTTTTTTTTGGTAAACGAAATTTCAAATACCCAATCTCTTTCAGTAGTGATTCAGTTTTATGATTACAGTAGTAAAATATTGCCGTTTTTAATGTCTTGATTTTATCTTTATATACCAAATACTAATTGAACATTCATCTCCCATATCATTTGTATGATAGAATGTCTTACTTTCAAACCATGTAACTAAGCAAAACTTATAGGATGGACTAACATTTTTGTTGACTCTGATATTTAGTCTTATACTTGTTGGCCCCTGGATTTACATAGGAGTTTTCTATTTTAAAATATGACTGCTGTACTTTAAAGTTTTTTTAAAAAATATTTTTAATGTATTCATTTAGTTATGGCACAGGGGCTCTTCATTGAGGCATATGGAGCTCAGTAGTTGGGATATGCCAACTTGGTTGCCCTGTGGCATGTGGGATCTTAGTTCCCCAACCAGGGATCAAACCCGAGTCCTCTGCATTGGAAGGCAGATTCTTAACCACTGGACCACTAGGGAAGTCCCAAAATGTTGGCAGTTTTCATGATAAATTTTCCATAACATATTTTCCTGGTATAGAATCAAATTGAGAATCTGACACATTCCGTTTAGTCGTCATGTCTGTCATATGCAACAGTTGTTCTGCCTTCTTTGTCTTTCATCACATGGATATTTTGAGGCCATTGGTTTGTAGAATGTTGCTTAATATTGGGTTTCTCTAATATTTACTTACAATTCAATGGAGTTGAGCAGTTTGGGCAGAAACAACACCACATGAGTGGTGTTTCCTTCTCAGCATGTCCTGTCAGGAGCCACATGAAGTTAGTTGGTCACTTACTGGTGATGGTAGCTTTGATCACTCACGTAAGTCAGTGTCCACTGGTTTGCTCCACTGTGAAGTTACTGGTCTTTTCTCTCGTAAATTATAAGCTATTTGTGAAGAGATCAGGGGATTTAAGTGTAGGGAAGCTCTGAGCATGTTTGAGGAGGAAGGAACCAGTGGAGAAGCAAAATTAGGGAAGATAATTGAAAGTATGGAATCCTAGAGGTTGGGAAGAAGTGGTTCCATTGATTGTTTGATTCATTTATTCATTCATTCTATTGTATAACTTATTCACCAAGAATTGTAGATCTGATTCACATATAATTCACAGTTTTTATTCTGTGCTTTTGTGTGACATCTGGATGATGAACGTTGGGATCAGTTACATTGCTCATTATAGACTATAGATTACAAAAGAAAACATTTTCTTACTGTATTAAAAAGTAGTTTGATAATTTCTTCTCTTTACAAGCTCAATTTGGCCTTGGAAATCAATGCTAATATGGCTCATAATTATCAAATGTTGTATTTGTAGTATTATCAATATTTTGTTTGAACACATCTATTTTTCCCTTTATCTATTTTTACCTTTCCTCTGTCTGTAAGTCTTTTTAATAAACTTTTTATTTTGAGAAACTGATAATGCAGAGGGAATTCCCTGGTGGTCCAGTGGTTAGGACTTGACACGTTCACTGCTGTGGGCCTGGTTTCCATCCTGGTTGGGAAACTAAGATCCCATAGTCTGCACAGCATGGTCAAAAATATAAACAAAAATACAGAGAGATCCTATGTAGCCTTCACCCAGGTTCTTCTCATCTTGCAAAACTAGAGTTTAGTATCATAATTATGTACCATTGAGACTGAAGATTCAGAACATTTCCAGCATCACAGAGATCCCTTATGTTCCCCTTTTATAATCATTCCTACTTCCCTCTCACCCTTATCCTTCCACTACACCTGTGAGCATAGCTGCTATCAATATGTGAATGTGTGTTTAATGAAGCCAAACTCTTTTTGGATGTGTGCTCCTATGGTATAGGTAAAGAAGTATAAGAGATCCTTTGCTTCTCCCTCCCTTCATATGCCTCAAAAAGTCAAGTAAATAGCAAACATTCATCAACATCTACAGCAAAAACTAGCGGGACTTACTGTATTTTTTTTTTTAATTAAAAAAAGTAAAAAAAAAAAATTGGCTGTGTTGCACAGCGTATGGGGTCTTAGTTTTCTGACCAGGGAGTGACCCTTGCCCCCTGTATTGGAAGTGCAGAATCTTAACTACTGGATTACCAGGGAGGTCCCACTGTACTTTTTAAAATAAACCATAAATTTTGTAATAATTTGAATTTCCAAAAAAGTTGTAAAGATAGTATAGTGTTCTCATATATCCTTCACCTGGTTTCTCTTAATGTTAACATCTGACATCACCATGATACCTTTGTCAGAAGCAAGAGATGGATACTGGTACATTACTACTTACTAAAACTCTTGACTTTATTTGGATTTCACCAGTTTTTATCACTAATGTTCTTCTGTTTCAAAATCCAGTCCATGATACCACAGTAGATTTAATTATGGTGTTATTTAAATTATAAGAATTCATCATGTTAGGCAATTAAAAATTATAGAAAAATTCTTTCTGATACTAAAATACTTGCATGTGAAGATGATATCCAAATACACCCATTTAACAAATAATATTGATTTAACACTTTTGTAGGAAGAGATTCCCTAGTACCCAGAGAAAAGAATTGAACAAGTAAATTGATCAGCCATTAGGTATTTCAAACTACTTAAGGAATTGTGCTCATAATATTTCATAGTTATTTGCTTGAGAGAATTCAGTTCAGTTCAGTCACTCAGTCGTGTACAACTCTTTGCAACCTCATGGACTGCAGCACGCCAGGCCTCCCTGTCCATCACCAACTCCCAGAGCTTACTCAAACTCATGTCCATTGAGTCGGTGATGCCATCCAACCATCTCATCCTCTGTTGTCCCCTTCTCCTCCCGCGTTCAATCTTTCCCAGCATCAGGGTCTTTTTGAATGAGTCAGTTCTTTGCATCAGGTGGCCAAAGTATTGGAGTTTCAGCTTCAGCATCAGTCCTTCCAATGAATATTCAGGACTGATTTCCTTTAGGATGGACTGGTTGGATCTCTTTGCTGTTCAAGGGACTCTCAAGAGTCTTCTCCAAAACCACAGTTCAAAAGCATCAATTCTTTTGTGCTCAGCTTTCTTCATAGAGACAGAATTAGAGCTGGAATATTTTTTTTGTAAATTATTTATTTGACTGCGCCAAGTCTTAGTTGTGGCACATAGTATGTTTAGTTGTGACATGTGAACTCTTACTTATGACATAGGGGATCTAGTTCCCTGATAAGGGATGAACCCATGCCCCCTACATTGGGAGCCTGGAGTCTTAACTACTGGACCACCAGCGAAGTCCCAGAACTGGAATATTTCTAAAGAGAACATTTGAAGTTTCACCAAAACAAATACCATTGTCTATCAGCTTAGTCCCACTTTCTGAGTGGTGGGTGTATAATATTGATGTATAATATGATAATATTTTAGAAGTCTTCCTTCTACACTATTCATCATTCATTTAGTTCAACACTCTTTCATCAGATACTTGTTGAAGGCCAGGCATATGCCCAGTACCATCTGAAACCCTTGGGATTCCTTGGTATAGAGGGGGCATCTTGATTATAAAGGGTTCTCTCCATCTCCACTCACATATCACACAGCAACGGCATCTCTCTAGCTTTTATTGATCCCATTTGCCTCTTCAGGTCTATGTTGGACTGAAATATTAAATAGACACTTTCCTCCAATGGGACTATACTCAGGAGTAAATCCTTCTTGTCATATAAACAGTGTTTCCCTTTGCTTCTATGACAGGGGTTTTTAGGGCTCAGCCTGGCTTTTTTGATAGGAGAACACTCTTTTTGAGTTAGACTTGGAAAAGGGACTCCTTATATTCTACATTTATTTTTGCATTTGTTTTTGCTTCTGAATCCCACCATTAAATATTATCTGGGCTGTAACAACCTTAGTTGAAAACTGTCCTCTCCACAAAAAACAGCAAACAAACACCCCACAAAGTATGATGCCTCCATATAAAGGTTAAAATAGGCAAAACTAGTCTATGATGATACATTAAAATAATGGTTACCCTTTGGGGACAATAAATGTGGAGAGGACACAAAAAAACTTTCTAGGTACTGAAAATATTCCATACTGTGATGTGGTTGGTGGTTACATGAGAGTCTACATATATAAAGTTTTTCAGACTGTGCTCTTAAAATTTATGTACTTTTGCATACTATTAATAACTTAAGGAAACAGTCCCTTATCCTCTCTCATTAAAAGAATTCTTTTCTTGACATCTGTGACATTATGATTTATAATGAGAAATGTATATTTAGTCTTTGTCCCTTTGCTGGCGCAGAACTAACATGCTTGGAATTTCCTTAGGAATGAGAGTGATAAAGATGCCTTTGTTATGTTAAGGGTAGTTCTTGGAAAACCTCTGTCTCCAAAAATGGGGGCTGGTTGCCAGGGGAATCCACAGGATGATGAGGGGGTTGAACCTTTTAGTCCCACCCCCAGGTCTCATGGAGAGGAGAGGGGCTGTGAATTTAGTTCAGTTACCAGTGGCCAACGATTTAATCAATCATGCCTCCATAAACACACAAAAGTGTTTATGAGTTTATGGGTTGTAGAGCTTCCAGGTTGGTGAACATTGGGAGATTTGAGGGGAGTGGCTCACCTAGAGAGAGCATGAAAGCTCCACCCCTTTCCCTATGCCTTGCCCTACTCATCTCTTCTATCTGGTGGTTCCTGAGTTTTGTCCTTCTATCATATTGTTGTTCAGTCACTCAGTTGCGTCCGATTCTTTGCAACCCCATGGACTGCAGCATGCCAGGCTCCCCTGTCCTTCACTATCTCCCAGAGTTTGCTCAAACATGTCCATTGAATCGGTGATGCCATCCAACCATCTCATCCATGATCTATTAATAGACGTTTCTCTGAGTTCTGTGAGCTGCTCTAGGAAATTAATAGAACCTGAGGAGGGAGTTGTGGGAACCTCTGACCTATGACAGGTGGGTCAGAACAACAAGTGACAACCTGGTTTTGAGACTGGCATCTAAAGTGTGTGTGTATATGTTGGGGAGGAGCAGTCTTATAGGACTTAACCGATGTCATCTCGTGCTATCTTCAGGTTGATAGTATCAAAACTGAGTTGAATTGTAGGACATTGGTCATTGTCCACTGAAAATTGGAGTGGTGTTACAAAAGAATAGACACCGGCCTCTCTTTTCCACTTGATCTCATGTTCCACTTGGTCTCTTGAGTCCATGTTTATTTACACGTGTATTTCTTCCCCAAAATTTCTCTTGTACTTTCCCCTCTAACTTTGCATTATAGAGTATTAGTAAAATCCCTGATCTGGTACTGTGGTCGGGATTCTGGAGTAAACTGGAATAATGTGGAGAATTAAAATTTTTCATTAAATAACAGAAACTGTTGCTGGCCAAAATCTTGGGCTTCTCTGCCCACCGAAGCCGAATGAAGTATACGGAGAGAGAGTTTGAGGGAAATAGAAAGGTGGCTTTTATTCTCAGCCAGTAGAGAGAGGAACAGAGTAGGCTCATGCCTCAAGAACTGTGCCCCCTCTCCATGGGGAGTCTGGGGACTTATATAAGGCAAGGGCTTGGAGTCAGGAGTTGGTAATGAGAAACAAAGGTAATGAGGTAATAGGATCTTGATTTCTTCCTTTGCATTGTTTCAAAGACAGCCATAAACTGGAGTCAGTAACCCAGTAATTGAGTCTGGCAGTTCGGTGGCCCTGCGGCCTGCTTTCTGATATGTAACTACAATGGGAAGCATTGTTACAAGGGTAAAACACCAGATAGGCGATGCATTTAACATACAGCCAATAGGAGAAAATGTGAATTATAGCTCCTGCAGAGTTAGGGGGCAAAAAAGCAGACTTAGTTAGACGTGCAGACTTAGGAGCAATTAAAGTGAAAAACAAAGAATATTCAGGCCTGCTCACTGTTCTCTTTATCTTCTTTGTTCTCAGAAAAGGGAAAAAGAAAAACTCATTCCTCTTTTTTCATTTTCATAACAACAAACCCCGCATATATACCACAAACAGAAGCCATATACTTATATGCTATAAACTGGAACTTGGGAGGGTTCTAGAACTAAGAGGAAGACATGGAAAATGAATCCTGTGGCACAGTTAGGAGGCTGTATAGACCAAGTGTTTCTGGGGATCCCAAGCCCCTTTATATGTGTCCACAGTTCTGGTAAAAAGGCCGTCTTGGCTAGAGGAGCTGGTGTTTCAGCGATGAACCATGCCCCTGGAGCTACAGTCCTCAGCTGTGCCATTTTGTTCATTCCTGATGATGCAAAAATTTCTCTACCAGCTATGTTCCTAAAAAGAAAGGGCACAGGACCCTCTGGTGTTTTTCTCAGAAAGAGGAGGGTCCCAGAGAAGGGTCCTGGGGCCTGGGAATGTTTACAGTTAGTTCAGCTCATGCCTGCAGGCTTTGTTCTCAGGGCAAGGCACTCCTCCTTGGAAGTTTAGGCCAGCATGGCTCTGGCACCACCACACAAGTGCTACTGTCACCATAGGGTTGAAATCATCACTTCCTTTCAACCCTCAGCTGAGACTGGCTTGCTGTACCAAGCTTCTCTTTACCCTATGACAAAATCTCTCTCAGTTGTCCCAATGTTTGCTATTATTGGTGTATTCTTGGCTTTCTCTAGTTGTGGTGAGTGGGGGCTACTCTCTAGTTGCGGTGTGCAGGCTTCTCATTATGGTGGCTTCTCTTGTTGTGAAGCACAGGCTCTAAGTACACGGGCTCCAATAGTTTGGGGCACAGGATTTGTTGTCCTGCAGCATGTGGGATCTTCCTGGACCAGGGACTGAACCTACGTCCCCTGCATTGGCAGGTGGATTTTTGACTACCAGGGAAGTCGGCCATTATTCATTCATAAAATATGACTATATTCAGTTGCCCATCCTGTCTCCCAGCAGCCCTCTCTACTCATTGACTGAAGTATCCCATACATTCATTCAACCAAGTCTTTATTAAGCATTTATTATTAATGTTTACCAGGCAATGTGTACACTTCCTATGTATATACAAAACATTAGTAGGGATGTAGGTTGACTTGCTTTTGCCCTGAGTTGTCCTTTAGCAGCACATCTATCAGAGGATGGACTTAGGTGGGAAGAAGGTGTTGCTCAAATCTACCTACTGGAAGAAGAATCAAGTCCCAGCCCAAAGTCAGCCAAAATGCTCAGTTACATTTTCTTATAACTGAGACAGAGAATTTAGATTATTCCACGTGGAAAGCCTGTCCATTACTCAAAGTAAATGTGTTAAAAATAAAAATAGTAACTCAATGTGAGAGTCCAAATTAAGTTTTATTTGAGGCAAAACAAGGACTGCAGCCCCAGAGGCAGCATTTCAGATAGCTCTGAAAAACTGTTCGCAGGAGGTGAGGGGAAGAGCCAGGTTATATAGAAGTTTTGTAACAAAGGGCAGGTACTCAGGAACATCAAAAGATTGTTGTTGTTCAGTTGCTCAGTTATGTCTGACTCTTTGCAACCCCATAGACTGCATGGGCTTCCTGCATGCCAGGCTTCCCTGTCCTTCACCATCTCCCAGAGCTTGCTCAAACTTAACATCCGTTGAGTCGGTGATGCCATCCAACCATCTCATCCTCTGTCACCCCCTTCTCCTGCCTTCAGTCTTTCCCAGCATCAGGGTCTTTTCCAATGACTTGGTTCCTCACATCAGGTGGCCGAAGTATTGGAACTTCAGCTTCAGCATCACTCCTTCTAATGAATATTCAGGATTGATTTCCTTTAGGATTGACTGGTTTGATCTCCTTGCTGTCCAAGGGACTCTCAAGAGTCTTCTCCAGCACCACAGCTCAAAAGCATCAATTCTTTGGCATTCAGCCTTCTTTATGGTCCAACTCTCACATCCATACATGACTACTGGAAAAACCATAGCTTTGACTAGATGGAACCTTTGTTGGCAAAGTAATGTCTCTGCTTTTTAGTACACTGTCTAGGTTGGTCATAGCTTTTCTTCCAAGGAGCAAGCCTCTTTTAATTTCGTGGCTGTAGTCACCACCTGCAGTGACTTTGGAGCCCAAGAAAATAAAGTCTGTCACTGATTCCAGGGTTTCCCCATCTATTTGCCATGAAGTAATAGGGCCAGATGCCATGATCTTATTTTTTTGAATGTTGAGTTTTAAGCCAACTTTTTCACACTCCTCTTTCACTTCATCAAGAGGCTCTTTAGTTCTTCACTTTCTGCCATAAGGGTGGTGTCATCTGCATATCTGAGGTTATTGACATTTCTCCTGGCAATCTTGATTCCAGCTTGTGCTTCATCCAGCCCAGCATTTCACATGATATACTCTGCATATAAATTAAATAAGCAGGGTGACAATATACAGCCTTGACGTACTCCTTTCCCAGTTTAGAACCAGTCTGTTGTTCCATGTCTGGTTTTAACTGTTGCTTCTTGACCTGCATACAGGTTTCTCAGGAGGCAAGTAAGATGGTCTGGTATTTCCATCTCTTTAAGGATTTTCCGCAGTATATTGTGATCCACACAGTGAAAGGGTTTAGCGTAGTGAATGCAGAAGTAGGCATTTTTCTGGAATTCTCTTGCTTTTTCTATGATGTTGGCAATTTGATCTCTGGTTCCTCCACAGTCCAGCTTGCACAGCATCAAAAGATTATTGTTAGTTAAAATCAGATATCTCAAGGAATATAGCACTTTTCTATGTGTGGGAAGATTCAAGAGTCTGGGCTTACAGAAGCCTTTCCTTTGATATGCACCTCAACTATCTGGGGTCAGGATCCTGTGTTATCACATCCTGAGTTCCCTCAGGGCTCATTCTGGGGAGTGGCTGCAGTCTGATAGCTGGTAGATGGCAGGGGTTCTTTTCCTTTCTAAGTCCTCAGGGCTTGCCTGCTCACATTGGAGGACTGCACTTAATGACTGCGACACCCTTTGTTTACTTATATGGCCAGAAATATTCCATTTCTCATATTTATGGTATTCCAATAACTAGTTATCAGAAAACAACTGAGAAAAGTAAGCCTGTGCGTGTGTGGTTTGTGTATGCTTGTATGTAAATTTTTAAATGAGAGAGAGTTCTTTCAATTTGACTTTTGCCAAAAACAACAACACAAAATTTGTCAGTTTAAAAAGAGAGTTAATGATGTAAGGGTGTGTGTGTGTGTGCTTAGCTGTGTCTGACTCTTTGCAAACCCATGGACTATAGCCCTCCAGGCTCCTCTGTCCATGGGATTTCCCAGGCAAGAATACTGGAGCAGCTTGCCATTTCCTCCTCCAGGGGATCTTCCCAACCCAGGTTTTGAACCCATGTATCTTGTGTCTCCTGCATTGGCAGGCAATTCTTTACCACTGTGCCCCAATCTAAGGGTACTTCAAGCCAAATATATTTTGATGAGCATGTGATTGAACCAAATTTATGACTCACTTCCAATGAGGATACGCTCAGAAGTCTCACAGGGAAAGAGCCCCACTCCCACGAGATTGGCAAAGTTAAATTGTTGAGACACTTGCTTCATGCACACAGGATCTCAGGTATTTCACTGAAGTATGTGGTATATCAGGAGGACAAAATCCTAGTGCTCGGATATTTTAAAGTAAAGAGGCTGGTCTAGTCCAGTGGTTCTAATCCTTGGCTAGAGATTACCATTGCCTAGGGAACTTTGTTAAAACACTGATTCCATTCTGATTCAGGTGAACTAGGGTGAGGTCTGACTGAGATCTAATCCTGTAGAGCGACGCTGTGCCTTAGAAGGTTGGGAAATAAATTTCTGTCATCCACATTGGTCTAAAAAGATAATAAAGGGACTAAAACAACAAGCCATCCATCAACTGAAATTCCATAACTTCAGCAATCTTAGGGGAACCAATCATCAGGTATCATTCTCCAAGCAACTGTCCTTAAAGACCGAACCAAGGACAAAGGTCATCTGCTCAAAGCTGGGGGTATAAAATTTAATCTCATTGAGTTTCTAAGATAGAGATGGGCTAGTTCCATCTTGTTGGAGATGAGACATAGGGTTCGCTCAGAGGAGACCTAGAGATCAGAAATGAGATCAGCAGGTGCTTTTGTTAAAAAAAAAAAAAAAAAAAAGCAAAACTCATTTGTGAGGTACATCACACTAAGGAACATAAAAAAGCAGTCCTTTGAAGAGTCCTAACTTCTTCACATCTTATGAAGTCATCTGCTGCCAAAGTTTGCCGAATCCTCCTCCTGTGAAAAACTATAATGATTTTTAGCTTGGTTTTGAAACTGTGAGCTTCACTTACAATTTTGTAAACCTATTTTTTTTTTGGTGTGTGAAACAATTCAAAAGTCTTAAAAAGTAGACATATTTTAAGTGATAGCATTTTGAGACACACACACACACTTTTACACCTGGCAATACATGTGGCTTCATTTATTTCATTTCAGCTTCCTGGGGGAGAGAGTATGTGGAATTAATTTCCAATCAGGAAGTAAGGCATGATGTGTAGGCAATTGTCTTTAGGGCACACATAATAATTCTGGGGGAAAGTAGAAATGTAAGCAGATAGGGTACATCTTTTTGGTGTCCAATGTTTCTCTATGAATGGAACAAAGTTGCACATTCCCAAGAGCACATGCATGTGTGCTAAGTTGTTTCAGTCATGTCTGACTCTGTGAAACCCTATGGACTATAGCCAGCCAGGCTCCTATGTCCATGGGATTCTCCAGGCAAGAATAATTTAATGGATTGCCATGCCCTCATTCAGGGGATCTTCCCGACCCAGGGATCAAACTCATGTCTCTTATATCTCCTGCCTTGGCAGGAAAGTTGTTTACCACTGGTGCCACCTGGGAAGCCCTGAGAGCACAAGGTCATGTAATTTTTAAAACTGAAGTAAAATTGTCATACAATATTACATTAATTTTAGGTGTACAACACAGCAATTTGATGTTTGTGTATGTTGCAGAAGGATCTCTGTGATAAGTCTAGGTAACATTCATCACGATACATAGTTACAGGAATTTTTTCCTTGTGATTAGCACTTTTAAGATTGACCTGCTTAGCAACATCCAAGTACACAATGCAGTACTATTAGCTATAGTCACCATACATTACATCCCTATGACTTATTTATGTTATAACGGGAAGTGTGTACCTTTTGACTTCCTTCATCCGTTTGGCTCACCCCTATTGCCTCTACCCTTGTCGCTGGTAAAAACCAATCTGTTCTCTGTAACTACGAACTTGGTTTGCTTTTGTTTTAAATCTGCAGATATGTAAGATCATACAGTATCGTCTTTTTCTGACTTATTTCATTTAGCATAATACTCTCGAGGTCCATCCCTGTTGTAAGTGGCAGAATTTCCTTGTTTATGGTTTAGTATTGTTTATGCCACATCTTTACTCAGTCACCCATCAAAGGACACATAGGTGTTTGACCCAGAATTGGAACATCTGGGTCAGAAGGTAGTTCTGTTTTTAATTTTTTAATTCTATACTGTTTTCCATAGTGGCTATACCAATTTATATTCCCACTACCATTGCACAAGGGTTCCCTTTTCTCTACATTTTCACCACACTTGTTATCTAAAGTCTTTTTGATAGTAGCCATTCTAACAGGTATGAGGTGGTGTCTCATTGTGGTTTTAATTTGCAGTTCCCTGTGATTAATGATATTGAGCTGGTACATGATATTTTCATGTACCAGTTGGCCATCTGTAGGTTGTCACTGGAAAAATGTCTAGTGAGATCTGCTAATTTTTAAATTGGATTGTTCCTCGGGCTGGGGAGGGGGGTGGTGAGTTGCTAGTTATATTTATGAGTTCTTTATATATTTTGGATATTACCCCCTTATCAGGTATATGATTTTCAAATATTTTCTCTCATTCAGTAGGTGGCCTGTTCATTTTTTAAAATAATTTTATTTATTTTTGGCTGTGCTGGGTCTTCATCGCTGCGTGTCCTTTTCTGTAGTTGCGGTGAGCAGGGCCTACAATTCAGTTGTGGTGTTTGGGCTTCTCACTGTGGTGGCCTCTCTTGTTGTGGAGCATGTGGGCACACATGTGGGCACGTGGGCTCTAGAGCACAGGCTCAGTAAGTGTGGCACACGGACTCAGATGGTCTACAGCACGTGGGATCTTCTCGGATCAGGGTTCGAACCTGTGTCTCCTGCGTTGCAAGGTGAATTCTGAACTACTGGACACCAGGGAAGCCCCTGGCTGTTCATGTTATTGACGGTTCCTTTGCTGTGCAGAAGCTTTTTCTTTGTTTGATGTAGTCTGATTTATTTTTGCCTTTGCTTTTGGTGTCAAATCCAAAAAAATGATCACCAAGATCAATGTCCAGAAGCTTGCCAATTTTGCCTTCTTTTAGGAATTGAATGGTTTCAGGTCTTAATATTCAAGTGTTTAATCCATTTTGAGAAAATCCTATGTACAGAGTAGGACAGTGTTCCCAATCTCAATGAGTGTAAGAGATTGTCCTTTTCAAATTGTATGTTCTTGGCTCCTTTGTCATAAGTTAATGGATCACATATGCATGGGTTACTTTATGAGCTTTGTCTTCTGTTGCAGTGATCCATGTTTTATTTTTCTGTCAGTACCATACTGTTTTGATTAACATAGATTTTTTTCATTTATTTATTTATTTTTCAAGTAACACTGGCTTGAATGCAAGGATTACTTAGAAACAAGAATGTGACCTCTTTCATTAATTTTATGGCTGAATAGCCATATCAGATCTTAGTTGCAGCATGCAGATCCTTAGTTGCAGCATGTGGGATCTAGTTCCCTGACCAGGGATCCATCCCAGACCCCCTGCATTGGGAGTGTGGAGTCTTAGCCACTGGATCACCAGGAAAATCTATACTATAGATTTTTAAAATAGTTTGAAATCAGGATGTGACAAAGACATATCCCCAACAGAAAAACTACATGCAAATTTTAATGCCATAGATTTTAAAAATGAATTAAGCAATGTTTCTCTTATTTTTTGAATAATATTTTTTACTTATTTTTTAATTAAAATATATTTTATATGTGATGTGTCCATTTAAGGGATACAGCGTGTAAATTTGATAAATTTATGGATATATATAGTAATATGATTCCCATTTTAGCACTAACTAGCACCCCATCATGTTATATAATTATCCCTTCCTTTTGTGGTTGGAATAATGCCACTGTTTTTGTTTTATTTTTGCATTTGTTATCAGGTAAGCTTTAGAAATTTTTTTCAGGTGAGTTTTGAATATTCAAGTGTAGTTGTTTTAGAATGTTGGGTTAGTTTCAGCTGTACAGCACAGTGATCCAGTTATGCAACACACATTGTTTCTCAGATTCTTTTCCCTTATAGGTTATTACAAAATACTAAGTATATTCCCTGTGCTATGCACTAGGTCCTTGTTGGCTATCTATTTTCCATATATAGTAATGTGTATATGTTAACCACAAACTCCTAATTTATCCCGTCTCCCACTCTCCTTTCCCTTTGGTAACCATAAATTTGTTTTCTACATCTGTGACTATTTCATAAATAATTTCGTTTGTATCATTTTTTAGCTTCCACAAATAAGTGATATCATATAACATTTGTCTTACTCTGCTTTGCTTACTTTGCTTAGTATAATAATCTCTGGGTCCATTCATGTTGCTGCACATGGTATTATTTCATTCTTTTTTTTTTTTTTTGAGTAATATTCCACTGGATATATACCACCCAATTCTGTATCCATTCATCTCTTAATGGATGTTTAGGTTGCTTTCTTGTCTTGGCTATTAAAATAGTGCTGCAATGAATGATATGGTGTTTGTATTTTGTCAAATTATGGTTATCTCTGGATATATGCCCAGGAATGGGATTGCTGGGTCATATGTTAACTCTACTTTTATTTTATAGAAACTCCATACTGTTCTCCATAGTGACTGTAAGAATTACATTCCCACAAATAGTGTAAGAGGGTTTCTTTTTCTCCACACCCTCTCCAGCATTTATTATTTGTAGACTTTTTGATGATAGCTGTTCTGATTGGTGTGAGGTGATACCTCATTGTAGTTTTGATTTGCATTTCTTTAATATTTAGTGATGTTCAACATCTTTTCATGGGACTTTTGGCCATCTGTATGTCTTATTTTTGTTCTAAGTTTTTTCTCTTTTGTCACAGTTGTTTTTTCTTTTTTTAAAAAAGTTTATATTGGAGTTTAGTTGATTTACCATGTTGTGTTAGTTTCAGGGGTGCAGCAAAGTGATTCACTTATATGTGTACATGTATCTATTCTTTTTCAGATTATTTTCCCATTTAGGTTATTATAGAATATTGAGTAATGTTCCCTGTGTGATAAAGTAGGTCCTTGTTGATTACCAATTTTACATATAGTAGTGTGTATATATTAATCCCAAATGCCTAGTTTATCCCTCCTCTTATGTTTTCCTCTTGGTATCATAAGTTTGTTTCCTATGTCTGTGAGTCTATTTTCTGCTTTATAAATCAGGTCACTTGCATCATTTTTTACATTCCACATAAAAGTGTTATCATATGATACTTGTCTTTCTCTGTCTGACTTACTTCATATAGAATGATAATCTCTAGGTCTATCCATGGTGCTGCAAATGGTATTATTTCATTCTTTTTATGGCTGTGTAATATTCCATATATATATATACACACACACACGATACATATGCACATCATTTTTATGTATTGATCCACTTGTGAACATTTAGTTTGCTTCCATGTCTTGGCTATTGTAAATAAAGCTATAATGAACATTGGGATGAATGCTTTTTTTTGAAATAGTTTTTGTCTTTTCTGGAAAAATGTCCAAGAGTGAGATTGTGGATCATATGGTAACTCCATTTTTAATTTTTTAAAGGACCTCTGTATTGTTTTCCATAGCAGCTGCACAAATTGTCATTTGGGCCAACAAATGGAGGAGGATTCCCTTTTCTGCACACCTTCTCCAGCTCTTCCTAATTGTAGAGTTTTTATGGTGACCATTCTGACTGGTGTGAGGCTTCTCTGGTGGCTCAGATGGTAAAGAATCAGCCTGCAATGCGGGAGACCTGGGTTTGATCCCCGGGTTGGGAAGATCCCCTGGAGAAGAGCATGGCAACTCACTCCAGTGTTCTTACCTGGAGAATCCCCATGGACAGAGGAGCCTGGTGGGTTATAGTCCATGGGGTCACAAAGAGTCAGACACAACTGAGTGACTAAGCACAGTAAAGATGAGACCAGATGCATTCTGACTGGTGTAAGGTGTTAGCTCATTATAGTTTTGATTTTGCATTTCTCTAATAATTAGTGATGTTGAATTTCTTTTCAGGTGCCCTTTGGCCATCAACATGACTTCCTTTTTTTAGGTTTTTTATTTTCTCCCAGTTTTTAGAAAATTTTATTTTATACTAGAGTATAGTTGATTTACAACTATATTGTGTTAGTTTCTAGTGTACAGCAAAGTGATTCACTATACATATATATGTATCTTTTCTTTTCAAGTTGTTTTCCCATTTAGGTTATTATGCAATATTGAGTAGTGTTCTCTGTGCTATTGTTGTTCAGTTGTTCAGTCGTGTCCAACTCTTTGAGACCCCATGGACTGCAGCACTCCAGGCTTCCCTGTCCTTCACTATCTCCCAGAGCTTGCTCAAACTCATGTCCATTAAGTCAGTGATGCCATCCAACCATCTCATCCTTTGTTGCCCCCTTCTCTTGCCCTAAATCTTTCCCGGAATCAGGGTCTTTTCCAGTGGTCAGCTCTTCACATCAGGTGGCCAAAGTATTGGAGATTCAGCTTCAGCACCAGTCCTTCCAATGAATATTCAGGGTTGATTTCCTTTAGGATTGACTGCTTTGATCTCCTTGCTGTCCAAGGGACTTTCAAGAGTCTTCTCCAGCACCACAGTTCAAAAACATCAATTCTTTAGTGCTCAGCCTTCTTTATGGTCCAATTCTCATATCCGTACATGACTACTGGAAAAACCATAAAATTGACTATATGGCCCTTTGTCAGCAAAGTGATGTCTCTTCTCTTTAATACAGTGTCTAGGTTTTAATACACTGTCTAGGTTTGTCTTTCTGCTATATGGTAGGTCTTTGTTGATTCTGTTTTACATATACTAGTGTGTATATGTTAATTCCAAATGCCCAAGTAATCCATCCCTTAACCTTTCCCCTTTGGTATCATAAGTGTGTATTCTAAGTCTGTGAGTCTGTTTCTGTTTTGAAATCAGTTCATTTATATAAGTTTTTAGATTGTACATATAAGTGATACCATATACTTCCTTGACTTTCTTCACATAGTATATAATCTCTTGGTCCATCTGTGTTGCAGCAAATAATGCCATTTCTTTTTATGGCTGTGTAATATTCCTATATATATGTGTGTGTGTGTGTGTGTATATATATACCATATCTTCTTTATTCATTAATCCATTGACACTTAGGTGGCTTCCATGTCTTGGCTATTGTTAATAGAGCTATTATGAACATTGAGCTGCATGTATCTTTTTGAAGTTTTTGTTTACTCTGGATCATATAGTAACTTTAGTTTTTTAAGGGACCTCATATTGTCTTCAATAGCACCTGAACCAATTTACATTCCTATCAACAGTGTATGAGAGTTCCTTTCCTCCACCGCCTCACCAGCACAGTGTTGAATGGTTCCCCTTTCTCCATACCCTTTCCAGCATTTCTTATTTGTAGGCTTTTTTTTTTTTTTTTGATGATGATGGCCATTCTGACCAGTGTAAGGTGATACCTCATTGTAGTTTTGATTTGCATTTCAGTAATAGTAATGTTGGACATATTTGTATGTGTGTTATGGCCATCCCTATGTCTTTTTAAAAAAGAATTTCTCTCTTTTGTTGGTTTCTTTTTTCTTGTGTTAAATTTTTTTTCAAAGTTTTATTGGCGTATAATTGATTGACTATGTGTTAGTTTCCCTTGTACAGCAAAGTGATTCAGTTATGCATATACACATATGCACTCATTTTTATTTTCATTTCCCACATAGGTCATTACAGAGTATTGAGTAGACTTTCCTGCGCTATACAGTAGGTCCTTATTAGTTATCTATTTTATTTACAGTAGTGCATACATGTCAATCCCAATATCCCAGTGTATCCCTCTGGTAGTCATACATTTGTTTTCTACATCTCCAACTGTAGTTCTGTTTTGTAGAGCAGTTCATTTGTATGAATTTATTTCACATATAAGTGATACCATATGATAGTTGTCTTTGTCTTATGTACTTCACTCAATATGACAATCTATAGGACCATCCATGTTGCTACAAATGGCATTATTTCATTTTTTATGGCTGAGTAATATATCACACCTTCTTTATTCATCTGTTGATGGACATTTAGATTGTGTCCATCTCTTGCTATTGTAAATAGGGCTGCAAAAATTATTGGGGTGCATGTATGTTGTCGAACTATGGTTTTCTCTGTACATATGCCCAGGAGTGGCATTGCTGGATCATATGGTAGTTCTGTTTAGTTTTTCAAGGAAAGTTCATAGTGACTATACCCAAATTTACATTTCCAGCAACAGTGTGTTCCCTTTTCTCCACATCCTCTCCACCTTGTATTGTTGGTTAACTTTTTGATGATGGCTATTCTCACTACTGTGAGGTGATACCTCATTGTAGTTTTGATGTGCATTTTTATAGCAAATAGCAAAGTTGAGCATGTTTTCTTGTGCCTTTTGGCCATCTATGTGTCTCTCTTTTTCCTGAGGTTTTTTCCCCCTTTGTCAATATTTTTTCCCTTTGTTTAAGATTTAAGAAACTCTTTCAGATTCTTTTCCCATACAGGTTATTACAGAATATTGAGCAGATTTCCCTGTGTTAATTAGTAGGCCCTTGTTGATTTGCATACAGTATACATGTATGTGTTAATCCCACTTCTCTCCCCTTTGGTATCATAAATTTGTTTTCTAAATCCGTGAGTGTTTCTGTTTTGTAAATTAGTTCATTTATATCATTTTTCAGACTCCCCATATAAATGATGTCATATTTGTCTTTGACTTACTTCACTTAGGATAATCTCTCAGTCCATCCATATTACTGTAAATGACATTGGTTCATGCTTTTTTATGGCTGAGTAATATTCTACTGTGTGCGTTATGTGTGTGTACATACCACACCTTTATATATTTCTCTGTTGATGAACATTTAGGTTGCTTCCATGTCTTGTCTATTGCAATTAGGCTGTAGTGAACATTGGGGTTCATGTATGTTTTTGAATTATGGTTATCTCAGGATATATGCCCTGTAGTGGGTTGTAGGATCATATGGTACATCTACATTTAGGTCTTTAAGGAACCTCCATACTGGCTTTACGAATTTACATTCCCACTAATAAGTGTAGGAGGGTTCTACATATCTGCTCTAGTATTTATTATTTGTAGACTTTTTGATGATAGCCATTCTGACTGGTGTGAGGTGATAGTTTATTGTAGTGTGGATGGATTGGCATTTCTCTAATAATTAGTGATGTTGAGCATATTTCACATGCATTTTGGACATCTGTATGTCCTCAATGTATTTTTAATTTGAGTTTTTCCCTTTGTCACAGTTGTTTCTTTTTTTAAGAAATTTTTTATTCTATATTGGAGTCCATTGATTCAGCATGTTGTGTTAGTTTCAGGTGTACAGCAAAGTGATTCACTTTTACATATACATGTTTCTATTCTTTTTCAGATTATTTTCCCATTTAGATTATTGCAGAATATTCAATAGAGTTCCCTGTGCTATACACTAGGTCCTTGTTTATTATCTATTTACATATAGTAGTCTGTATGTGTTCATCCCAGATGCCTAGTTTATCCTTCCCCTCACCTTTCCCCTTTGGTATTATAAGTTTGTTTTCTAAATCTGTGAATCTGTTTTATAAATCCATTTGTATCATTTTTTAGATTCCACATATAAGTAATATCATGTGATATTTTTGCTTCTCTTTCTTACTTTACTTCCCTTAGGATGGTCATCTCTAGGCCCATCCATGTTGCTGCAAAAGGCACTTTTTCATTCTTTATATGTCTGCGTTTTATATATATATACACACACCACATCTTCTTTATCCATTCATCTGTTGATAATTAGGTTGCTTATGTGTCTTGGCTATTGTAAATACATTTGCTATGAACATTGGAGTACATGTGTCTCTTTGAATTACTACTTTTGTGTTTTCTGGATATATGCCCAGGAGTGGGATTGTGGATCATAGGATAAGTCTAGTTTTAGTTTTTAAAGTGGCCTCCATATTGTTTTTCATAGCAGCTACACGAATTTACTTTCCCAACAACAGTGTAGGAGATTTCTTTTTTCTCCATATCCTCTCCCACATGTAATGTTTGCAGGCTTTTTGATGATAGGTATTCTGACTGATATGAGATAGTTTTGATTTGCACTTGCTAATAATTAGCAATGTTGAGCATCTTTTCATGTGCATTTTAACCATCTGTATCTCTTCTTTGAAAAAGTGTCCATTTAGATATCCTGCCCAATTTTTGGTTGCTTTGTGTTTTTTTATATTGAGCTATATGTGCTATTTGTGTGTTTTGGGGGAATTTATCCCTTGTTGATTGCATTGTATTGCACATATTTTCTCCCATTCTCTAGGTTTTCCTTTCATTTTATTTATGGTTTTCTCTGCTATGCAAACACTTAAGTTTAATTGGGTCCCATTTGTTTATTTTTGTTTTTTCTTCGATTACTCTAGGAGGTGAGTCCAAAAAGATATTGCAGTGATGCAAGTCAAAGAGTATTTTTCCTATGTTCCTCAAGGAATTTTATAGTATCTGTTCTTACATTTAGATCCTTAATCTGTTTTGAGTTGACTTTTGTACATGGTGCTAGAGAATGTTCTAATTTTATTCTTCTACATGTGACTGTCCAGTTTTCCCAACACCACTTACTGAAGAGACTGTCTTTTCTCCATTGTATATTGTTGCTTCCTTTGTCATAGATTAGTTAACCATAGATGTATGGGTCCATTTCTGAACTTTGAATCCTATTCCATAGATCTATATTTCTGACTTGCACCAATACATACTGTTTTGATTACTGTAGCTTAGTAGTGTAGTCTGAAGTCAGGTAGTCTGATTGTTCCAGTTATCTTTCTCAATATTTTTTTGGCTATTTGGGGTCTTTTGTTTCTCTGTACAAATTTAAAATTTTTTTGTTCTAGTTCTGTGAAAAATGTCATTGGTATTTTGATAGGGCTGGCATTGAATGCCTTTAGTATAGAATTTAGACAATATTGAGTCTTCCAATCCAAGAACATGGGCTATCTTTCCATTTGTTTCATCTTCAGTTTCTTTCATTAGTGCCTTAGAAGTTTCAGAGTACAGGTCTTTTGCTTCTTTATGAAGATTAGCTTCTAGGTATTTTCTTATTTTTGATGTAGTGATAAATGGGACTGTTCCCTTAATTTCTTCCTTTTATCTTTTGTTGTTAGTGTGTAGAAATGCATTAGATTTCTGTGTATTAATTCTGTATCTTGCAACTTCACCAAATTGATAGATGAACTCTAGTAGTTATCTGGTAATGTCTTTAGGATTCTCTATGTTTAGTATTGATGCTTTTGAACTGTGGTGTTGGAGAAGGCTCTTGAGAGTCCCTTGGATAGCAAGGAGATTCAACCAGTCCATGCTAAAGGAAATCAGTCCTGAATATTCATTGGAAGGACTGATGCTGAAGCTGAAACTCTAATACTTTGGCCACCTGATACAAAGAACTGACTCATTTGAAAAGAGCCTGATGCTGGGAAATATTGAAGGCAGGAGGAGAAGGGGATGGCAGAGGCTGAGATGCTTGGATGGCATCCCCAACTCAATGGACATGAGTTTGAGTAAGCTCTGGGAGTTGGTGATGGACAGGGAAGCCTGGCGTGCTGCAGTCCATTGGGTTGCAAAGAGCCGGACACAACTGAGTGAGTGAACTGACTGACTGACTTACTGATGTACAGCATCATGTCATCTATAGTGACATTTTTACATTTTTTCCAACTTGGGTTTCTTTTACAATGTTTTTTCTTCTTGGATTGCTGTGGCTAGGACTTCCAAAACTGTGTTGAATAAAATTGCTCAGAGTGGACCTTCTTGTCTTATTTCTGCTTTCAGCTTTGCACTGTTGAGTATGATGTTAGCTATGGGCTTGTCATATTTGGCTTTCATTATGTTGAGGTGGGTTCCTCCTATGCCAACTTTCTAGAGAGTTTTTATCATAAATAGATGTTGAATTTTATAAAAACTTTTTCTGCATCTGTTTTGTTGAACATATGCTTTTTGTTCCTAAAGTTGTTAATGTGGTATATCACACTGACTTGAGAATATGGAAAAATATGGAAAAATCCTTGAATCCATGGGATAAATCCCAGTTGTTCATGGTATATGATCTTTTTAATAATTTGTTGGATTTTGTTTGCTGGTATTTTCTTAAGGATTTTTGCATATACATGTTCATCAGTGATAGTGGCATGTAATTTTCTTCTTTTTTTGGTATGTTTGTCTAGTTTTAGTATCAGGGTGATTGTGTTCTCATGGAATGTGTTTGGAAGTTTTTTTGGAATAGTTTCAGAAGAATAGGTGTTAACCCTTTGATAAATGTTTGATAGAATTCACCCATGATGTCATGTGACCCTGGACTTTGTTTGTTGAAAGTTTTTAAATTACAGATTCAGTTCTTGTAATTGGTCTGTTCATATTTTCTATTTCTTTCTTGTTCATTCTTGGGAGATTTTTTCCTAAGAATTTGTTTCTTCTAGGTTGTCCATCTTATTGGCATATAGGTGTTGGTAGTAGTGTCTATGATCCTTTGTTTTTCTATGGTGTATGTTGTACCTTATCCTTTTTTATTTCTAATTTTATTGATATGAGTCCTTGCCCCTTGTTTCTTGATGAGTCTGGCTAAAGATTTATCAGTTTTAATTATCTCCCAGCTTTTAAATTCATTGATCTTTTTATTATTTTTTAAAGTCTCTTTCATGTATTACTACTCTGATCTTTATGATTTCTTTCCTTCTTCTAGCTTTGAGTTTTGCTTGTTTTTCTTTCTCAAGTTGCTTTAGGTGTAACTCTAGGTTGTTTATTTGAAACTGTTCTTGTTTCCTGAGGTAAGCTTGTATTGCTACAAATTTGTCTTTTTTTTTTCAAATTTGTCTTTTAAACCTGTGTTTGCCTTGTGCCATAGGTTTTAGATCATTGTGGTTTTGTTTTCATTTGTCTCCAGGTTTTTTTATTTTTATTTTCTCTTTGAATTCTTCAGTGATCCATTGGTTGGTTAGTTGTATATTGTTTATCCTCCACATATTTGTGTTTTTGCAGTTGTTTTTCTTGTGCTGTGCTTAGTCACTCAGTTGTGTCCAACTCTTTGGGACCCCATGGACTGTAGCTTGCCAGGCTCCTCTGCCCATGGAAATTCTCCAGGCAAGAATACTGGAGTGGGTTGCCATGCCCTCCTCCAGGGAATCTTCCCAACCCTGGGATCAAACCCAGGTCTCCCACCTTGCAGGCAGATTCTACACCATCTGAGCCACCAGGGAAGCCCTATTTTTTTTTGTTGTTGTTGATTTCTAATCTCCTAGCATTGGATATCCCAAAGAAAGGCAATGACAAAGAATGCTCAAACTACTGCACAATTGCACTCATCTCACACACTAGTAAAGTAATACTCAAAATTTTCCAAGCCAGACTTCAACAATATGTGAACCATGAATTTCCAGATGTTCAATCTGGCTTTAGAAAAGGCAGAGGAACCAGATATCAAATTGCCAACATCTGCTGAATCACTGAAAAAGCAAGAGAGTTCCAGAAAAATATCTATTTCTGCTTTATTGACTATGCCAAAGCCTTTGACTGTGTGGATCACAAAAAACTGTGGAAAATTCTGAAAGAGATGGGCATACCAGACCACCTGACCTGCCTCTTGAGAAACCTGTACGCAGGTCAGGAAGCAACAGTTAGAACTGGACATGGAACAACAGACTGGTTCCAAATAGGGAAAGGAGTACATCAAGGATGTATTCTGTCACCCTGCTTATTTAACATATGCAGAGTACATCATGAGAAATGCTCAGCTGGATGAAGCAGAAGCTGGAATCAAGATTCCAGGAGAAATATAAATAACCTCAGATATGCAGATGATACCCTTATGGCAGAAAGTGAAGAAGAACTAAAGAACCTCTTGATGAAAGTGAAAGAGAAGTTAAAGTTGGCTTAAAGCTCAACATTCAGAAAATGAAGATCATGGCATCTTGTCCCATCACTTAATGGCAAATAGATGGGGAAACAGTGGAAGATTTGATTTTTTGGGATCCAAAGTTACTGCAGATGGTGACTGCAGCCATGAAATTAAAAGACGACTGCTCATTGGATGACAAGCTATAACAAACCTAGACAGCATATTAAAAAGCAGAGATGTTACTTTGCCAACAAAGGTCCATCTAGTCAAGGCTTTGGCTTTTCCAGTAGTCATGTATCGATGTGGGAGTTGGACTATAAAGAAAGCTGAGCACCGAAGAATTGATGCTTTTGAACTGTGGTGTTGTAGAAGACTCTTGAGAGTCCCTTGGATTGCAAGGAGATCCAACCAGTCCATCCTAAAGGAGATCAGTCCTGAATATACACTGGAAGGACTGATGCTGAGGCTGAAACTGCAATACTTTGGCTACCTGGTGCAAAGAGCTCACTCATTGGAAAAGACCCTGATGCTGGGAAAAATTGAAGATGGGAGGAGAAGGGGACGACAGAGGATGAGATGGTTGGATGGCATCCCCAACTCAATGGACATGAGTTTGAGTAAACTCCAGGAGTTGATGATGGACAGGGAGGCCTGGCATGCTGCAGTCCATGGGGTTGCAAAGAGTTGGACACAACTGAGCAACTGAACTGACTGAGCATTGGACAGGACTGTGTCCAGGGGCATCTGTGGGCTCACGGGGTCTTCCAGCAGCCTGTCTGCTAGTGGGTAGGGCTGTGTGGTCACCTGGCTAGTTGACTGGACTGAGTTTTCTCAATACTGGTGCCTACAGGCTAATAGGTGAGGGTAGGGCTGAGTCCTGAGGCTCACAAACTAGATGGGGGATTCCAACATAGCACTTGCCAGCACTAGTGTCCACATGATAGAACAAGCTCCCCCAAATGGCTGCCACCAGTGTTTATGACCCCAGGATGAGTGCCACTGGCCTCCTGCCTCTCTGGGAGACTCACCAAAACCAGCAGGTAAGTCTGACCCAGGCTTCTTTAAAATGACTGTTTCTGCCTTGGGTCTCAGAGTGTATGCATTTTTTGGTCTTTTAAGAGTGGAGTCTATTTCCTACAGCCCTTTGGAACTCCCATAGGTAAGCCTTTCTGGCATTCAAAGCCAAGTGTTCTAGAGTTTAATATTACTGCTGCAGCACCCTCAGGCTGGGGAGCCTGATGTGGGGCTTTGACCCCTCAGTCCTTGAGGAAAACCTCTGCAACTGTAATTATCTTCTGATTTGTGGGTCAGCCACCTGGGGTTTGGGTCTTGACTATACTATGGCTCCGCTCCCCCTACCCATCTTGTGGTTTCTTCTTTATGTCTTTAGTTGTAGAAGGTCTTTGCTCTCTACTCTTTTTTGTAGTTAGGTGTTCTTAGATATAATTTTGGTGTACCTGTGAGAAGAAATGAATTCAAGTTCTTCCTACTCTGCCATCTTGGCCAATTTCCTTTCCTTAGACTTTTTGATACTTGTGATTACAAAATTATTACATGCCCCGTCTTCCCTGGTGGCTCAGTTGGTAAAGAATCCACCTGCAATGTGGGAGACCTGGGTTTGATCCCTGGGTTGGGAAGATCCCCTGGACAAGGGAACATCTACCCACTCCAGTATTCTGGCCTGGAGAATTCCATGGACTGTATAGCCCATGGGGTCACAAAGAATTGGACACGACTGAGGGAGTTTCACTTTTCATCATAAAATAAGAACAGTCCAATGATTTTTTTTTTAAACTTGCCAGAACTGGACCCACATTCAGTTTTTAATTCTTTGTTTTGAGTTGCAGTGGGTCTTTGTTGCTGCATGTGAGCCTTCTCTAGTTGCATTGAGCAGGAGCTACTCTTTGCTATGGTGTGTGGGCTTCTCATTCTGGTGGCTTCTCTTGCTGGGGAGCACAGGTTCTAGGCTCACAGGGCTAGTAGTGGTGGCTCGAGGGCTCTAGACTGCAGGCTCAGTAGTTGTGCACGGGCTTAGCTGATCCTTGGCATGTGGGATCTTTCCGGATCAGGGATCAAACCTGTCTCTCCTGCCCTGGTAGGCGGATTGTTTACACTAAGCCACTAGGGAAGTTGATGGACCCACATTTAGACTTAGTTTAAATGCTGCCAAACTGATGTCTAGCAGTGTGGGAAGGCCCTCAAGTTCTGGGTATTACATTTTTCATGTATCTACTGTAGTATTTGTTTGAATAGATTACTGTTGAATTTAAGCTATATTAGATTGATTCTTCTGACCTGGACCTCTAAACAGAAAAAATTATAATTAAAGAAATCACCACAAATAGAAAATACACAAACTTTATTACAGGTGTAGTTTAAAACTAGGAAATAAATAAACCACAGGAAACACTGTCACTGGTGGTTTGGTCAGCAGCATAGGAACTGAATTTGTGGAACTGATTACTTAATGAAGAAAGATCAGGCAGTGAAATAAATCAGCGCAGGATCAAAGAATAAAGGGGAAGGATAATAATTAACACTGGATAATCCTACATTTTAAAAATATCCATTAAGCAAGAAAAGGGCCCTGTGAAACTATAACCAAATGCTATGTTAGACACTCAAATGTAAAATAAATTTGCCTTCTAGTAGCTCAAAATATCATAGTTAACTTCTCACTCTTTATAGAAGATAATGCATCCAATTCAGAAAAAAAGGGATTTCCAATTATGCATTGTTTATATTTAGATTTTAATATGCATTTTAAAAAATGTGCAACAGGTACACCAAGGGATTCTCAAAAAATTTCAAAACTCAGTATATTTTCCTTATCTTCATCAAATTAATCTATTAAAATTGAAACAAGTTGAATTTTGAAATTGTCTTTGGCAACATAAAAACACCAGATAGTTATTTAAAATTTAATTTTGAAAATGTCTCAAACCAAAACCAGTGTCTTTGAATTTTCTCTATAATACTGAGTTCTGTACAAGCATATCCATTATGCTTCAACAAAACAATGTTAAAACTTATATACTGTTTTGCTTTTTATGAGAAACTTTTATACTCTAGTTAAATATGTTAAGAAAAATAGCCCAAATATCTTAGAAATGTAAAATTTCATTTTTTCTCCATTGGTTACATATTGGTCAATTGGGCTTACAAACAGCAGCACTCTTGAGCTGATATTGTTAAGAATTTTGCTTACATTTTGAGGAGAGAAAAAAATTTCCTAGGTCAAAAATGAATCATGAATAGATTATATGTTGATACCCATAAGATAGATTCTACTTAAACAAATGAAAGGCAATAGTGAATGCAAAATAAAAATGGAATGAAGGCGGCTTGAAAATTAACAAATTAAAAAGCAAAATAGCACTCTATTCAGATGTATTGCCGTAGTCATTCATTCCTTAAAAAGCTGTGTGTATAATCAGACTTCAAAAGCAAAATGTTGAAACAAGCATTGCACACTGATGATGCAGAAAGTTTTACCAGAGATACTTTTGTTTCCTAACACCTAAGAGACATACAAGCAATTTTCTTTTGCTCACAAAGTCAGTTAACTGTGGCTACCACCCCCTCCAAATTAACTCTTATTCTAGCTAACCAAATAAGTATCTGGTTAAAGAGTCTGATTATCATCTGGTTAAGTCATTTCAGAAAGCCTGCCTCCCAGCTATAGTTTTTTTTTTTTTTTTTCTTTCAAAAAGCCTCCCAGCTATAGTTTCCCATACTGGATGTTTCCATATGGAATCTAGCGCTGGAATATAGAGTTCTGCCTTGACTGGAGTTGGATTTTATGATTCTTTCCATTTTTAATAGCTTTGTGTTTCTACATAACAAATGGCCTTACCCTAAGATCGAAAATTTTTTTTTGTGCTGAAATGTTCCCACAGACAACTGCCTATTATGGTTTTCCCCTGCGCACTTGGAGAGTGTGGGATAGGAGAGCTAGAGAGCACGGGTCTCCTTGAGGCCTGGAAGCTTTCCCTCAGTAAGCCTGCTCTGTGAGAGGTCAATGTTCTGGGTTGGGCCAATCTTTGTCCACTCTTAGACTTACGGCTTCTCTCCACTATCTGTCCACGTGTGAATCTTGAAATTGCAGAAGCTGTAACTTGTCAATCACATAAATCACACTTAAAGGGTTTTTTCTCACCACAATGAATGATGAGCATTTTTGAGCAAAGCCTCTATCACATAATTCTTTCATATGGTTTCTCACCAGTACGAGTTTTCAGCTGGTTACACCAGGTGAATCTCTTCCCACACATGTGGCAGAGGTCGAGTTTGAGTCCTTTGTGTATACTCACGTGCCTTCTCAAGCTGCTGGCGTCTAAAACCACTTCTCCATATATGTTGCACATCAGCTTGCCTTTGGAAAACCTCCAATCCAGCTCTTTCCTGGAGCTTTCCAGCTCCTAAGGATTCTTTAACACTGGCTGTATTAGGTAGTGTGTATTTTCTCCTGGAGTATAGTTGAACTGACTGCACATTTTGGTTTTACTATTAGTTAGTACAAAGACATCTAATGTTGGAAATGTATTTCATCAACTCAAGTTATGAATTCTTTGTGCAGCTTGTTCTGTTACAAGTGTGGATGATGTATCTGCATCTAGAAATATTTCAGTAGATGCATTTTCTAAAACGTCACTGAGATACTACACTTTTTAATCTGCCATTTTCTGGGAGTTCAAAGCTTGCTTTCAACATAATATCTTTGCCAAAGCCTCTTGTTGAGGATTTGCCTGCACTAAATCTGACTTTGTTTTCAATTCTAGTTTTTGGATGACGAGCTTTAGCTTTTTTTTTCCCTTTCCTTTTATGTTGTTGTTTAGTCGCTCAGTCATGTCTGACTCTTTGAGACCCCATGGACTCTAGCCCACCAGGATCCTCTGTCCATGGGATTTCCCAGGAAAGCATACTGGAGTAGGCTGCCATGCCCTCCTCTAGGGGATCTTTCCGACTCAGGGGTTGAACCTGGGTCTCCCGAATTGCAAGCAGATTTTTTACCATCTGAGCCACAGAGTTTACTCAAATTCATGTCCATTGAGTGGCTTGATTTGATTAAGTAAATTTTAAAGCTTTAATGTCTTGCAATCATAAAAATGTGGCCTGTATAATTATTGTAAAAATTGAGATTTCCTTGATAAATCTTTTTGTAAATGGTGAGTATTTGAAAAAACATTTAGTTCACATGAGATAGAAAATTTTATTATATGGAGATTTAATTACACTGATTATAATATGTACTAGTCTGTTCATGTCAAAATTAGTTATGTTCGAGTTTTACAAATTTAGAATTCTGATGTCCCCTTTGTTTATTGTTTATCTTGATAGGTAATATTTTAAAACTCTCTCGTCCCCATGTTTCTTCTGTATTTCTTACCTCTCCTCTATCTGCTGTGTTCATTCCTTCTGGCATGCCTTACTGTATTTCCTGGATCTAGAAATCACATTTTTTGTGTGTTAGCTCTGAATTCTCGAATAGTTTCTCTCTTAACTCAGTTCTGTGAAGTCTCACTACCTACATTTTTGGTTCAGAACTTTAGAAAAAATTTTATTGAAAAACACCATTCCTGATCTGATTAATACTTTTTGAAAGATATGACATAGCAGTAAATTTTGTTTTGAATTGAAATCAGAAATCAAAGTTTGCTCTTCTGCTCTGATTCTGGTTAGAATGAAGTCCCTTTTCCAGGAGACTAAATGTTTTCATTTGTTGACTGATTTTTAAGGAATGTTTAAAAAGATAATGTGGTCATACTGCTTAAATCTTACAATCCTATTATGACAGAAAAACATTAAGTTTTCTACTTGTTTCTGTAGCTTCTTCTCAGAAATTACTTTGTTACAGAGTATAGGAAAGATGTGTGCATGCTAAATCGCCTCACTTGTGTCCTCCTCTTGGTGACCCCATAGACTGTAGCCTACCAAGCTCCTCTGTCCATGGGATTTCCCAGGCAAGAATACAGGAGTGGGTTGCCATTTCCTCCTCCAGGGGATCTTCCCGACCCAGGGGTCGGACTTGAGTCTCTAATGTCTTCTGCATTGTCAGATGGGTTCTTTACCACTAGCACCACCTGACATCCAATGTTTTGCTAAGCATTTGCTTTTAGCCAGTCAATAAGCAAATGCCAGTGGGTGCTGCTTTTAGGTGTTTACTGTAGGGTTGAAGCTTGCTCCTTGCAATGTTGAGCTAGGCTAAGATTTTCCTCCATATTTATATGGCAGCTTGAAGTGACTTGAGTGCCTCAGGCTCCTTAACAACATGGCCAAACAAGTTGCCCTAAGTAAACCTTTCTTAGTCAGTCAGCTGTGGGGCAAGTGAGACAGAAGGCAGTTGCCGCAGTCTCCGAACACTTGCTGCTCAGCACAGATCCATGTGCTACTCAGAATCTAGGGGTCTTTATAGCCTCCATTTGGGAGCCCCAAAGATTTGATTTATAGGTTAACCTTCACTGGCAGCTGGCACTGTGCGCTGCTTGACCCTGGTTGCTAGCACCCTCAGTACACCCCCCATCTGCATGCCGACTCACTGGACAAGACCCTGATGCTGGGAAAGATTGAGGGCAGGAGGAAGGGAGCGACAGGATGCGATGGCTGGATGGCATTATTGACTCAATGGACATGAGTTTGTGCAAACTCTGAGAGGTAGTGAAGGACAGGGAGGCCTAGCGTGCTGCAGGCCATCAGGTCACAAAGAGTTGGACATGACTGAGCAACTGAACAACATCTGTATCTTGTCATTTCCTACCCTGAGTGCAGCCTGACCTGTTCTCCAGCCCTTAAAAATGTTATCATTAGTTATTTCAATAGAATTTGGGAAGAGAAACTCAAATGATACTCTCGGAATAGGAGTACCCCTTCCAGCTGTGACCATTTGATTTGCTGTGAAAGTGCACAGAGAATGTAAGGTATTTCATTATGCCGATCCAATTTTCTCTTCCCCCAACCTCAAGTGCCTTTCAAATACCTGTTTTTGAGTCATGTACACCCAGAGCAGACTATTTTTAGTGACTTAAATGAAATAATAACTGGGGGATGGGATTTAGAAATGGCTATGTTAGTGGTTCTTGGTCAAGGGAATAGGAGTACCTCAAATCAGGTTGTCTCTAAGTGAAAAGAAAGCAAAATAATACAACATATAGTGAGTAGTATATTGCTCCCTGATGCAGAGAGATGACTCATTTGAAAAGACCCTGATGCTGGGAAAGACTGAGGGCAGGAGGAGAAGGGGACGACAGAGGACAAGATGGTTGAATGGCATCACCAACTCAATGGACGTGGGTTTAGGTTGACTCCAGGACTTGGTGATGGACAGGGAGGCCTGGTGTGCTGCGGTTTATGGGGTCGCAGAGAGTCGGACACGACTGAGCGACTGAACTGATATTGTTCCCAAATCACCATATGAAACCGAGTAAGCTAGGCTGCATCACCTGATGTTCCCACATTCTCTTTTCTTACCACTAAAATGTCAGGAGAGGCTGGCTAAAAGTACACCCGCTGCTTTTCTGAAGGCAGAACAAGTGAGATGGTTTGAACACTCTGAGTCTGAAACTGGCGAACCCAAATCCCACCCATACATTATATATCATATTAAAACCTTTGAAAGCTCCATCTTGACATACCACCTGGACAGTGTCTTAGGAAAAGGCCTCTTGGTCCAAGTGAAATCAGGAAGTCTTGGGAAGAATTGGAGTGTGAGACAAACACATCCCACAGCCAGCAGTCTCCCCACACTTCTGTGTGGGAAATGGAACTGGTGAGTACTGAAGGGAAATCACTATATGGGCAGTGGGATTACAGGTAGATGGTGGAGGTCTCATAAGATGCCTAAGTAGCAGAGTGAGCAACATAAGGAAATCACTATTATGGTACTGAGATTTGAAGTAAGTTTCTATTTGAAAACAGATTGTTTAAAAGGGACAACACAGGATGTGGGAAATGATGAGAAGAGGGGGAAAAAAAACAAACCTCACATACTACGTTTAAAGTTATCTTTGATGTTCTTTGTGTTACTTTACACTAAGATGTGATGGAGGGTAACCAAATACTTGATGAGGTAGTTTCCTTATAACTTCTGAGAGGGAGCAAAGGTATACATGCAGGTTAAAGATGTACAATACAGAAGAATCAATTTCAAGTAGTCTCAATATTGAAACCCCAATTTAGACATGCTTATAAAAAATGGTGAAACCGTTAGGGAAATTTCACACTGGATATTATCTTGTAAGATGTGATAACATGCTTATGTTCAAGTTTATTTACAGGGGAGTTGCTATAATGTCTAGGGTTTGTTTTAAAATAATGGAGGGTGGTGGTGGATGAGAATGTAGATGAAATGAGATTGCTTATATGGATAATTTTGGAAGTGGGGAAATGAGTAAACAAGAATTATAGGATCCTTCTGTACTTATTTTTTTGCCTTTTCATACTGTTCATGGGATTCTCAAGGCAAGAATACTGAAGTGGTTTGCCATTCCCTTTCTCCAGTGGACCACATTTTGTCAGCACTCTCCACCATGACCCATCTGTCTTGGGTGGCCCTACACTGCACGGCTTATAGTTTCATTTGAGTTAGACAAGGCTGTGGTCCATGTGATCAGATTGGTTAGTTTTCTATGATTCTGGTTTCTACTTCTGCTTTACTGACTATGCCAAAGCCTTTGACTGTGTGGATCACAAGAAACTGTGGAAAATTCTTCAAGAGATGGGAATACCAGACCACCTGATCTGCCTGCCTCCTGAGAAATCTGTATGCAGGTCAGGAAGCAACAGTTAGAATTGGACATGGAACAACAGACTGGTTCCAAATAAGAAAAGGAGTACGTCAAGGCTGTATATTGTCACCTGGCTTATTTACCTTACATGCAGAGTGCATCATGAGAAACGCTGAGCTGGAGGAAGCACAAGCTGGAATCAAGATTGCCAGGAGAAATATCGATAACCTCAGATATGCAGATGACACCACCCTTATGGCAGAAAGTGAAGAACTAAAGAGCCTCTTGATGAAAGTGAAAGAGGAGAGTGAAAAAGTTGGCTTAAAGCTCAACATTCAGAAAATGAAGATCATGGCATCCAGTCCCATCACTTCATGGCAAATAGATGGGGAAACAATGGAAACAGTGACAGACTGTTTCTTTGGACTCCAAAATCACTGCAGATGGCTGAAGCCATAAAATTAAAAGAGGCTTGCTCCTTGGAAGAAAAGCTATGACCAGCCTAGACAGCATATTAAAAAGCTGAAACATTACTTTGCCAACAAAGGTCCGTCGAGTCAAGGCTATAGTTTTTCCAGTATGTATGGATGTGAGAGTTGGGACTATAAAGAAAGCTGAGTACCAAAGAATTGATGCTTTTGAACTGTGGTGTTGGAGAAGACTCTTGAGTCCCTTGGACAGCAAGGAGATCCAACCAGTCCTAAAGGAAATCAGTTCTGAATATACATTGGAAGGACTGATGCTGAAGCTGAAACTCCAATACTGTGGCCACCTGATGCGAAGAACTGACTCATTGGAAAAGACCCTGATGCTGGGAAAGATTGAAGGTGGGAGAAGGGAACAACAGAGGATGAGATGGTTGGATGGCATCACCGACTCAACGGACACGAGTTAAGAGTAAAACTCCAGGAGTTGGTGATGGACCGGGAGGCCTGGTGTGCTGCAGTCCATGGGGTCACAGAGTCGAACATGACTGAGTGACTGAGCTGAACTTGTATGTATGTCTGCCAATTTTCATATATGTAAAAAATGTAGTGGAAGTGATTCTGACTTTAAATAAGCCTAATCATTGAAAAAGCTGTCTTCAAAAATTCATCTGCCATATTCTCTGTGTACAAGTTGGGAAGGGTGACTAGAGATTAGGAGGGTGATTGTTTCCCTTTGAAAAACTAACGACAAATTATATAAAGAAAAAGAACCAGTCATTCTTTTGTAAGTAAGATGTATTAATGAGGAGTGAAAAATGTAAATTCTTAACCTATGCCACCTTTTATATAAAATTTGCTTATTTATACTTTTAACCAATTTCTAAGTTACAGTAATGTACAAATACTTAATACCCCAAATATAACATGACTACATTTTCTAACAGAACAGAGATGCGATGAAAGATGAGGTTTCTGAGACAGCCTATTTCAGTCCAGAAATATGAATGTAGGAACTAGACTGGTTTGATATTATAAATCATTTCTAGCTACACAGAAAGGATACAGAATGTAGTGTTTGCTTTTACTTTATTAATTTATTTTGCAGGAATCTTTGACTTTCCGAATATGTACTGTTTGGAGGTTTGATGCATGCATAGCCTTTTAAAATGCCTTTGTCTTAATACAATTTCACCTCAAAATAATTTGATTCACAGCATACACAGAAATCTAAAAGAGACACGGTATTTACAAGATTTAATAAGTTCTTGCTGTTGTAGGCAAGAAACTGATCAGTTCTTTTACAGTAGGGAAACATGGACATCGGGTGTCATTATAAATAGGAATTCAGAATTGTTCAGTCTCAAAGCAACATTTTCATGGCTTTAGAAATTAAAATTGAGTTGTCATTCTGTTAAGCTCTGAATGCTCAAGCCGTGCAAAACCTACTTGTATTAAATATTTGGGGATGCAAATAATAAGGAAAAAAAAAATACATGTCTGGTGAATGTGAAATTATCAGAATTATCTTTTACAATAAGAAAATACTGTTAATTCTTTCAAAAAGATACAGTAGTGGTGCAACAGACAGTGCCAAATTTATTCTGATTTTAAAGTTACAATTCAATTGTCATTTTTCTCTATGGATATACAGACACACACTGTAACAACTCATTCAAAGTCTGAAGAATGATTACAATATTTGAATAAATCAATTTAAACTATAAGGGGACATCTTCACATTCCAGGGTACATCCTTGATATTTTCAAAGGACAATTTTTCTAGGCCTTATATTCTTGCTTTTTGTTTATACTGTCAAAAACATTACAATTACCTTTTAAAATACTATATAAAGTTCAGTTGCCACAGAAAGTTGGAATATGAACCTTAGATAACCGGGACAAAGCAATGTCAAAATTTAAGGAAATATTGACTTCTTATAATAATTATAAGTACTAAAGTTGAGACCAGCTCCTTAAAATTATTAAACTGCTCATAACACTCCCATTTTTTCAGGGAAATAAACAAATTAGCAACACTTTCCCCACCATCATTAATCTGCTCTAAAACTACCTTTATTACAATTCATTTCTTTTGTTTAAAACACCACTGCCTCTAACTCTCTCAAACAAGGTCATTATTTGAAACATTTTACAAGGCTTAGAAAGTTTCTGGCTCCTCTTTTGCCACTTTAAATTTTTAAGACCTACCTCAAAATGTAAGGGGCAATGTACTGGAACAAAATGACAAATGTGCTTTCAAAAAACTCAGTTTACAAAACAGTGAAATAATGTAAAATGTATAGTCAGGTCTATGTTACCAGATACATCAAACTGGTTGTAATTTAAGAAAACACCTTTTTACTAGGAACAAGAAGTGCACCAACTGATCCAAAAAGCATAGGCACCTCAGCAGCCAGATCCTTCTGAAAAGGCATCTTGAAAGGTGACAGAATTCTTGTTCAAACTGGTCACAAGCCAGAAGTAGTCTATATATGGGACATAGTTAAACATATCAAATGTATTGGTGTCAAGTAATTTTGCTAATTTTAAAAACTGACTACAGCCTATGTTGGTGTATGAAACGTGTGCAGAACCAGAAATGAACGTATACAAAACTCCCTTAAACATCAATCTCTGATGTCTCAAACCCCACCCTCTACACCTATCAAATAAGACTGGTATCTCATTTTTCCTGGCAGGTGAAAACAATGATTTACTAGATAGATCACCAAAGGACTGGAACCATGCATCTACTGTGTGATAACAGTTCAATAACCTGGATGTATGTTCATGCAATAGTTTTAAAGTCATCTACATGGTTTTAATAAAGCATCAAACTGTTTTCATACATGCTACCTTCACCCTCAACTGACAACTGCCAAGTTAACTGCTGCCACTTCAGCATATCACTAAGAATACTGGGTAAACCTTTAGCTAGAACATCAAGCAATATATGTATTTTTTACCCTATTTTGTTACTTAATACCAAGTGGGGTTTACCATCTCTAAAGAGATATGAAACCATACAAAGGCAAAGGCATTGGCATTATTACAGAACAGCAGGACTGATAGACTTACTGGAGATTGACAGACACCAGTGCTACAAAAGCTTTTAGAGAATGAGTGCTATTTTCAGGTCAATGCTTTTAAGCCCTTCTGCTTTCTCACCTTTATTTTCACAGTTTTGCCACAGTTGTTATATGAGAGATGTTTTATCAGTGTAATTACATAGCCACGCTGACTCTGTGAGACAAGTAGATACTTTTAGGACATTTTCCACATATGAAAAAAATGTTTTCAGAGCTGCAGGTACAGTGTGAAATTGTGATTTTGATGGAAAGCTATGATAAGTTATTATGCCTTTGGTTTCATTATGCTATTAAGTGCAGCTTGTTTTTCCAGATCTGCCAGAGATTACTGCTAAATTAGCATATAATGACAGCTTGAAGCGAGCGTGTGTGCCTGTGTGTGAGTGAAAGAGAAGGGGGACAGCTGGTATGGGAGAGCAGATACTCCTCAGGTATTTTACCTGAGGTAAAATCCTTTAGGACTAGGAAACTTACCAATTTTATTGCTGTTTACATGTACCCAAATAAGGGGAGATTCCAAAATCCAATTTTGAGCTTGGAAGAAACGTCAACCGCCCTAATTCAGTGTCCTATTAATAATTTTCTGGTGGTGCACTTTAGTGAGTCAAATGATTTTATATCTCTTCAGTTATTTATACCCTAAGTTTCTAATTTCATAAATAAGGAGTGCTTTAGTATCATCTGAACTATCTGAACAAACTTAGTATCATCTCTGAATACAGTATGGTAAAAATTAAGTTCTTAATTTCAAAGTCCTTTGTATTCACCTTTCTCTTAATCTTATTTCTTAACTAGCCTTTTCTTCCTCCCCAAATAGTGCAGTGTGCAACTTTATGATATTGGCTAACTATAATTTTCCTCACACTGATTTATTAACATATGTGCAAATACATCTTTATTGAATGAGTAATAGTAAATTTTTTCAGCTAGATTAGGATTATGGCACAAGTATTCTCTGTGCTGTAAACATCATGAACTCGTCACAAAATTGGAAGGCAGGGCCAGGTGGGGAGGCTCTATGGACTGCAAACGTTTCTTATAGAACCACAGCTGAGCTCAAGATTCCAAGTGGATTTTGGAATGGATTTACATTCGGCATACATTCACTATGCTATTGGCAAAGCGCAGTTTTACGAGAAGGTCATTCATAAAATCAGAATTCGTAAGGACTTGTTGGTTATTTTAAACGAGTGGCCTAATAAAAGCATGCAGTAACTTAAAAAATCTATCTATTCTGCGGCATAATTAGGTCTTAGTTACCAGTGTTGATATAGCTTGATGAATCATTGTACAAGCAAAAGGAATCTTATCACCTCTGATTGTACTTTTGAACAAAGGGCACGATATGCCGAATTCCTGACTGCTACAAGTCACATTTTAAAAACATCTTGTTTCTGTGTTTGAAATTACCCCTGAAAAAAGCAGCAATTACAAATACCCTTATTGTTTTGCTCCCCACCAAAAACATCCTCTGAGTGCTTTCCCCGTCCTTTTCCTTAGTAGGAAGCAACAGGAAGAAGCCTGGGGAGCCTGGGTTTTCCAGAGATCTGTGACCAGGTAAGTCTGCTCTGGCAATTCACAGTTTGTCTGCATAAACTGTAACATGTTACACCATTATTCAAAGTTCTAGTTTATAAAATAAGGGTCACTCAGCAGTAACTTGAATGATTGGGGTTTACTTACAGAAGAGCTCTTGACTTCTCTGTGTACATTCTTTCAGGAGTGAATCCTTTCCCCATTTCAAGTATCCCTTTCTATCTCTAACTGCACTGAGTTAAGACAGCAGGGGGGAAAACCCTCCCCATTTTTCATTTATTGAGCACAAGTGGCTACAGTGTCCTTCTCCCCACCCCCCACCCCATGTCATCTGAAATGAAAAGGCCGGGTAGATGAACAGATTCCCCAGGTTTCCTTTTCTTCTAATGGGTGCTCAAAGTTACACTCTCAACCTAGTGCAGACTCCTGGGGATTCAAGTGTACCGTGGCATCTCACACTGCTCACAGCGATTTAGTGCGGGGTGGTTCAGAAAGGTGCAGCTATCACAATTCCACGGAGCTCCTTCATAGTCTTCATCTCGGGGTTGTGTCCGAGGACTCTGTTTGGAGCCACCTGGGTGCTCTAAGAGAAGTAAGGAATGAAAGAGAGAAAACAGAAAATAGACTGAATTTTTTTTCAAAGTATAATCCAAATGGAAATTGAAAATTACCCCCCGCCGAAAGCAAGGGAAAAGGTTTTGTGAAATGAGAAAGCCAAGTTGTATGCACAGCTGCTAGAAATGAAGAACCAAACAGTAAGTTTATGATACACAATCTAATTTGTTCTCAACTATTTTATTCCTCTAAGTAGCTAGAAGTCCAGCACAGACTACCTTCCAAGTTTATTGTCTCTAGGTGGACAGTTATGCTCTGCTGCTGCTGCTAAGTTGCTTCAGCCGTGTCCGACTCTGTGCGACCCCACAGATGGCAGCCCACCAGGCTCCCCCGCCCCTGGGATTCTCCAGGCAAGAACACTGGAGTGGGCTGCCATTTCCTTCTCCAATGCGTGAAAGTGAAAAGTGAAAGTGAAGTCGCTCAGTCCTGTCTGACTCTTAGCGACCCCAGGGACTGCAGCCTAGTCCATTGGATTTTTCAGGCCAAGAGTACTGGAGTGGGTTGCCATTGCTTTCTCCAGTTATGCTCTATTCCAGTCAAATGAAAAAAAATGTTATACAGCATGTTAAACTCTACCTTCTAAGTTCTCCCTCACAACCTCAGCCTGCCAGTGACTCCCACCACCCACAGTACTAGCCATACTATATCAAACATCTCATAAAATGTGTGCCTTCTTCCTTGAGACTTTCAGCTCCAAAATATGCATGTTTTTAACAATCATGGTTTGTCAATGGTGTGACAGTTCATAAAAGTTTCTCCCAGAAAGAAATATAAAACAGAAATATAGAAGACTGTGGTTTTTCATGAAGCTAAATTCATTCAATATGACTTTTATCCTCAATTCTTCCCTGCCTTTCGTCAATAAATTTAAAGATCTTTCAGATGTGAGTTATTAAACATGTCTATACCTGGCAATATAAAATGCTGGCAGCCTTATGGTGGTCCTCAGGATTTAAAAAAGAACTTAAAAATTTACATTCCTCCTAGGTCCTCATTCTCTCTGGCCTTGTACTCAAAAAGGTTCTTTGCTTTTAGAGTTGCCTTCCATGAACAGTACCTACTGAAAGTGGGGTTAGGGACTAGCAGGCTCCCAAGTTCCAGCTGGAAAACCACCCTGGAATCTGAATAAGGTCAGCAGGCTGGCGAAATCTACCCATACACCTAGAAATCCTCACTAAAAACTGCAAATGGAATTAAGATCTAAGGTAAGCAGCCTTCCTAAGCAGGTGACAAAAGAAATTGAGATCTGAGGAAGCTTTAAGCAGTTACCATCTAGGGTTAAGCACACTGTCCATTGGAAATACGCTTTATCAGTTGGTCTTTAATGACAAATCACTGTGTGACTATTCCCCCAGAGGTAACGAGAACTGAGTTCTAGACCCTGAATCTTTTTGCAGGTATAGTAAGGCTCAGGCTCAATCAGGAAGGTGTTCTCAACCTTCCAGTAGAACAGAAAAACATTGGCTTTTCCAGCCTATTCTTGACTATAAAAAGGAGATGGGTTTGTCGACTCTGGCTTCAACTATTGCTTTTAACTGCCCATTAGCATCCACCTTGTATCTTTTGGCTTGATGAAGTAATAGTTCTATTTTATGGCATGCCCAGAAGAATTTAAACAGAAAATTATTTTCTGCCTGTTTGGGCTTTCTCCTTCCCCTTTAGTCTGTATTGTGCATCTGTATCAACCCAACCTCCTTAGGAGATACTATTCTTTCTCAATCTTGTAAAGGGTCAGGATGACCCACTCCTCACTTTGTACATGCAGTTCTGGATTGTATAAACTGTTGACACATCATCTAAAGTATAATCCTTTGTCTAAAACAATTTACAGAACTGTGCTTGGACACCTAACAGTCCTCACAGCTGTTTCCCAGGTTATAATCCTCAGGTAGGTTCAAATAAATTTTCCATTTCTTTCTCAGATCAACTACTGATTTTTTCATTGATATATGCATAGTGAAGCTGGCAGAATATCAGAGATGCTCACGAGGACAACTGGAGTCTACCCTGAATCAGCACTCCATGCCAGCGTGGGTCCATTAAGCCCCACCAGCTTCTTGGTCCTTCTTAGGTGTTCCAGTGAGTTCTTCTGATATCTGGATCTCATTGCTTTGATAATCCTAAAAATTTTATTTGAGCTGTTTTTATTTAAGACTTGGACTCTTTAAAGAGTCCCACATGCATTTCCTATGCTAGGATGGAGGGGATCTTGGGCGGACACACAGGGAAACACAGGTGGTTGCATTTTTGGTAAACTGGCCTAAATAAAGAAAAAAAAAGTTGCTATATGGCTGGAAAAAAAAACTTCTGGTAGTAAAACAAGAGACTGCATTATATAGCTCCTAAGAACACAGGACATTTGCTCCTTTCAGCCAAGTGGTATTCTCGGGTGACTGACAACCTAGTGTTAGTGTCTGAAGATCAATCATTGTGACTGGCAGTGGTGATCCAGCAGGGGAACTCCACTGCAGCCGTAAAGTAAATACTGCTCTTCTAAGGATGCACATGGTAAGGATAAATCATCCAGTGCTCTGATGACCCACAGGCATGGTAGACTGTCAAGAGGGGGAAACTGAGCCAAGGGCAACTCTTTGGGGAACTACAGTCATAAGCAGCATCTGTCTGATCCACCACAATGTCCTCAGAAAGTTCAGATCATATGCATACTGAAATCAGACCGCTGAATCAGTACTGGGAAACTGTGCCTCAGGCCCCACAGCTTCCAGGAGGACAGCAACCTATTGGGATACCAACTGGGTTTCTGTATGCTCACAAGTACTTACATAATTAGGAATTAAAGGAATTCCCACCCTGGAATGGCCAAGATGGGATTCTTGGGCACTCCAAGAAAGCCCAGCAGAACAGGCTTGTCATGTCACTCTCTCCTGGATCCCTGCCTGCAGGGCCTACTGGAAATAAAAGTGATGAGAGTCATTCTCTTTTCCAAACTGAGGTTAGCAGGAGAAAACACAGGGCTAGCTTCTTGGATTCTTTAAATTGGTAAGTCTTCTAAATTGTTAACATTTAAGAGAGCTCTCATCCTGAAGTACTGTATTAATAGCTATTTTAATTGGTATGCAGAAGGCCCCAAAGGCTCCAAAACTCCCAAAATAACCTCAATGAAAGATTTATTGTTGAAGGCTAAAGGTTAATGATATAAAAGGTAACTAAAAAAAACTTTATAAGCTGACATAATTATGCTCTCCTCTGTCCTTTGAGTCCTGGTATTCTAGTAATTCTCTGAATTACCCTTCCACTCTGAAGAGTGGTAAATGATTAGAAATGATACCACCTAAGACTGTACGCAAGCCTCTTCAGATCAAAGGCCAAACTGAGTGCTCTAGGTAAAGAATTTCTTAAACCCAGGGTGGGTGGACCCTCAAAAGTTTTTGTAAACAGATAATCAAGATGGGAGGCCACTTCTGACTAAACTGACATGTATCTGATATTAAGAGCCTGATTGGATTTTTTTTTTGCCTTCTCCCCAAACTAAATAGGGCTTTCTCAGGTGGCTGAGTAGCAAAGAATCCGTCTGCCAATGCAGGAGACACAAGAGGCATGGGTTTGATCCCTGGGTTGGGAAGATCTCCTGGAGAAGGAAATGGCAATCAACTCCAGTATTGTTGTCTGGGAAATCCCATGGACAGAAGAGCTGGGTGGGCTACAGTCCATGGAGTTGCAAAAGTCAGACATGATTGAACGAATGGGCATGCACGCACACACTAAGTTAAATGAGGAAATGAGAAATATTCTACCAAAGGTGGATGGGCATATCAGTCCTTTGATGTCATTAAGGTGGCCATGCACTTCTTTGAGAAATTAAAAAGAGCTGTGCTCGTTTTACAAAACAAGTTTTTACAGAACTAGAGGTGTGGCTCCAGGAACAGTCCAAAGCCCACAATCCTTTAACATGCCCCAAATCTCTTCTATTTATCTTAAGAGGCTTGTGTTAATTAAAAAAAGAAACTGGGTTATCGTATATGTCCACAGTTTGTCATGCCAGCATTTCCTGATTGGCAAACAGTTCATAATTACTTGTTTCTTAAGTTTTTGCTAGAAACTAAGATTTCTAATAAGGAAAACATCTTTGTATGTGATTAGGATGGGGAACACATGTAAATCCATGGCTGATTCATGTCAATGTATGGCAAAAACCACTACAATATTGTAAAGTAATTAGCCTCCAACTAATAAAAATAAATGAAAAAAATGTAAAAAAAAGGAAGAAAAAGGTATAGGAAACGAAAATGTGTTTTGTTAATGGAATGGGAAGTAATTTTGTCATAAAACTGGTTATTTCTAAATGGGAAAGAAAATAAGGGACAAATTAATATGAATATACAAAGTTGAAGAAAGTTTATGAGAAAAGAATCTTTAGAACGGAATTCTATGGGTGGTCAGGACTAAGTAAATTTGAGTATATGAATTTTAATATTAAAGGGAAAAATGGTACAAAACCTGAATTTGGTTTTCAAAATTTTCTTTTAATATTAATCTGCTTCTGATAACATATTGTAAAGTTCCTTTACATATTAAGCAATGTGTTATACCTTTCTGTATTTGGTTTTGAAATCTTTTATTGTCATTTTGACTAAGGGAAAATAAGCATTGCTTCACAGTAATCGTGAAGCACGATCACAAAGTACTCGTGATCCTGTTTGTGACTAAGTGCTTTGAAACCTTAATATTTTTGACAAAATTCCTTAAGATCACATTCTAAGTGAAATTCATTTGACTTCTTAGATAACTCTGAGGTCTTTCCAAAGGGCCCCTGGAACACCTCAAGAGAAGTGTTTACTTATCAATTAATTAGGCTTATCTGGTATGTTAAATTACATGGGAAGCATGGTCAAATGATGACAAATCTTAGGTTATATTATGTGGGTAGATGTTATTTATATAGATACTCTAGAAATTATATTGAGCTCCTAAAAACTTGGTACACGGTACACACTAGCAATATGTTATCAGTCATAATTCTAGTTATTATCATAAATCGTGGTATTCCACAGAAATAGGAAAATATTTGTTCATTTGCACTGTAGTCAGATCTTTTATAGATGCCTTTTTAAGTCCTGTAGAGACCTTTACTGGTTTATTCTTTTTTTTTTCCTTTTTAGAGATAATTTATTTCAGTTTCCACCTTCTGACAATCTGAGGTGCAATATATGGACTTTTTTTTCTTCACAGGAAACAGCTTTGATTTTTAGCGCTGTTTTGAGAGCTCAATCTTGATACTGCTTTATTCTGATGCATTCTGCAAAAAAAAAATGCTTCATCTTCAAGAAGATATATAGAAAGGACTTTCTCATTGGTATAGATAGGTTTCTATTAACTTTCAGATCATACCATTGAACTGGGTAAGAAATTAAAAGAATGACAAGCCTGATGGCTTCTTAAATCTGATTAACAGAATAACAAGATCAAAGATTAGTCACATAGGACTCAGTGAATTGATGAATATAAGTATTTTTCCCTCTGAAATATTTTGGGTTTTAACTTGTATTTTCCATATATAAGGAAACCCTTCCCTTCAAGCTAATTATGCCTTACAGCAACTTTCAAGCACAGTCAACTTAAAAGAGTCTGTATGATAAATTATACTTATGTAAATAATCAGGCCAAGTTTACTGAAGCCAGACTTATTTTGCAAATCTTAATTTGGTGATATTCTATAAAAGCGAGGGTAATTTTAGAGGGAAAAATTCTACTAAGGACATTATGTTCTCATGTTGTCTTTAAGGTTTTTGTATTTATTGCCCAAGACTAATTACTGTAAAGGTTGTTTCAGTAATCTGTCTTTGGATAAAGATCAAATGCCCCATGACCTGCAATGAGGAGAGTATGCATACTGGAAAATACATTAGATAAAGGATTCTTTACAGCCACACCTGGAAGGGGCTGTATCAGGCTCTGCAACTCCTACTTCTGACACCCCAAACTGATGAAGACCAGTGCTACCAGATCACCAGGATGAGAAGACATGCAGGAAGTAGACAGCTGATCCAAGATGCTGGGCCAGGCCAGTATGCCAATTAATAATTGTTCACGTTTGCTTATGAACCCAATGGTGTTCTTCCTTATAACTGTGCTTTGACCTCAAATGGATGGAACAGTCCTCAGTACTTTCTGAAAGACTCTCTCCCAGATTATAATTCTCAGGTTGGCTCAAATAAAATTTTTCATTTCTTCTGCAGAACAACTATTTTTTTTTTTTTTTGCATTGACAGGCTCACGACTCCTAAAGATGTAAGTGTAATAGTTGTATCTTTTGTCTTATATGGAAGAATAAAAGACACTTCTGTTGAAGCTTCTGTTTGAGGAAAAAATGTGCTGTATACCATTTCCATAAAAGGTCCTCTCTTGAATAGTAGTCTTTATGCTTTTCTAGGGCAGGCAACTTGTTATTTTGTGAAGAATTTATCACAGTCAGAAAAGTTCAGATGTTAAACCCATAATATATTCCATCTTTCTGTGCTAACTAACTCCAAACACAGCTTTCAGTTTTAGATTGTGGCAATGCAAATGTTTAATCTGTAAAGGTTTTTCAAACTCCTTTTTTCTAACCTACAGAAATAACTGGAAAATCTTTTTTTAATTATTTTTAAAAGTTCTGATTTTATTTTATTTTTCCATTTATTTTTATTTGCTGGAGGCTAATTACTTTACAACATTGCAGTGGTTTTTCTCATACACTGAAATGAATTAGCCATGGATTTACATGTATTCCCCATCCCGGTCCCCCCTCCCACCTCCCTCTCCACCCCATCCCTCTGGGTCTTCCCAGTGCACCAGGCCCAAGCACTTGTCTCATGCACCCAACCTGGGCTGGTGATCTGTTTCACCCTAGATAATATACATGTTTCAATACTGTTCTCTTGAAACATCCCACCCTCGCCTTCTCCCAGAGTCCACAAGTCTGTTCTATACATCTGAGTCTCTTTATCTGTTTTGCATATAGGGTTATCGTTACCATCTTTCTAAATTCCATATATATGTGTTAGTATACTGTAATGGTCTTTATCTTTCTGGCTTACTTCGCTCTGTATAATGGGCTCCAGTTTCATCCATCTCATTAGAACTGATTCAAATGAATTCTTTTTAATGGCTGAGTAATATTCCATGGTGTATATGTACCACAGCTTCCTCATCCATTCGTCTGCTGATGGGCATCTGGGTTGCTTCCATGTCCTGGCTATTATAAACAGTGCTGCAATGAACATTGGGGTGCATGTGTCTCTTTCAGATCTGGTTTCCTTGGTGTGTATGCCCAGAAGTGGGATTGCTGGGTCATATGGCAGTTCTATTTCCAGCTTTTTAAGAAATCTCCACACTGTTTTCCACAGTGGCTGTACTAATTTGCATTCCCACCAACAGTGTAAGAGGGTTCCCTTTTCTCCACACCCTCTCCAGCATCTATTGCTTGTAGACTTTTGGATAGCAGCCATCCTGACTGGCGTATAATGGTACCTCATTGTGGTTTTGATTTGCATTTCTCTGATAATGAGTGATGTTGAGCATCTTTTCATGTGTTTGTTAGCTATCTGTATGTCTTCCTTGGAGAAATGTCTGTTGAGTTCTTTGGCCCATTTTTGGATTGGGTCATTTATTTTTCTGGAGTTGAGCTGGAGGAGTTGCTTGTATATTTTTGAGATTAATCCTTTGTTGCTTCGTTTGCTATTATTTTCTCCCAATCTGAGGGCTGTCTTTTCACCTTGCTTATAGTTTCCTTTGTTGTGGAAAAGCTTTTAAATTTAATCAGGTCCCACTTGTTTATTTTTGCTTTTATTTCTAACATTCTGGGATGTGGGTCATAGAGGATCCTGCTGTGATTTATGTCAGAGAGTGTTTTGCCTATGTTCTCCTCTAGGAGTTTTATAGTTTCTGGTCTTACATTTAGATCTTTAATCCATTTTGAGTTTATTTTTGTGTATGGTGTTAGAAAGTGTTCTAGTTTCATTCTTTTACAGGTGGTTGACCAGTTTTCCCAGCACCACTTGTTAAAGAGGTTGTCTTTTTTCCATTGTATATCCTTGCCTCCTTTGTTGAAGATAAGGTGACCATAGGTTCGTGGATTTATCTCTGGGCTTTCTATTCTGTTCCATTGATCTATATTTCTGGAAAATCTTTTAAACTAACTAATCTAGGGTACCTGGGGCTCTCTTCACTGTTTTGACTGTAGGGGAGAAAAATTCTTTTTCCTCTACCTTTCTCAGTTCTTGGCTGAGACACCCCTGCAATAAAAGATTAAAGTTTATTAACATGTATACTCCTGTATACATGATACCCAGCAAAACTGAGTAACTTGCTGGGATGGCTGAAATCTTAGCATCTTCAGCTAAGACAGAAGAGGTTAGAGTGTGTATGGGAGTTTACCAGGAAAAGCAGAATAAATAAGCACAAGGTTTAGTCAGTGCCTTCTCCATTGATGCTCTTGTCATTTACAGTCACAAGGGAGACACAGGAGACTGCCTTTTTAATGTAAATGTCCCTTACAAAAGGGTATACCTAACATTCTGTTTTCCAAGCTTTCTAGTATCTGCAGTTGCTCCAAATAATCCTAATGCCAAAGAGGCATATTTTGGGATGGCATGTTCTGTTACCCTTCAATACCAGAACAATGTAATTTGGAACAGCAAGTCATGCTGAAGTAACTAATCAAAAAATATGTAAAAGGCATCTAAGAATTATTGTTGGTCCAAAAAAAGGGCACTGCTCATTTCATCATAGAGTGCATGCTTGTGTGTTAAGTCACTTAAGTTGTGTCCAACTCCCTGTGACCCTAGGGACTGTAACCTGCTAGGGTCCTCTGTCCATGGAATTCTCCAGGCAAGAATCCTGGAGTGGGTTCCTGGAGTGCCATGCCTTAAATCTCCTTCAAGGGATCTTCCTGACCCACAGATCAAACCAGTGTCTGTTAGGTCTCCTTCATTGCAGGTGGGTTCTTTACCACTAGCGCCACATTCCCTGCTGGCTCAGATGGTAAAGAATCCGTCTGCAATGCAGCAGACTCAGATTTGATCCCTGGGTTGGGAAGACACCCTGGGGAAGGGAGTGCGTTCCCGCTCCAGTACTCTTGCCTGGAGAATTCCATGGGCAGGAGCCTGGGGGGTTACAGTCAGTCCATGGGGTCACAAAGAGTCAGACACTGCTGAGCAACTAACAGTCATTGTAGAAAAACTGCTTTAATAAAAGCATGTAAAATCCCAAAGACATTTTAGATGTTTGCTTTTATTTGATCTAAGGTGTGAAATGTTTTATGGAATATTAAAAAGCAAAGATGTCTCATGTCTCGTGGAAAACAAAACATTTAAAGAATATGCATATTTATATACAAATAAGAACTGAACGTTTAAGACTATTTTTAAATGGATTAAACTCAATAGGCTAATTTTTCGTAAAAATGACTGTCCTTACAAATGTCAAAAGTTAGCAACTTACAGGTTAATCCATATTGTTTATATTATATAATAATGGGAACACAGGAGAAACTGATCAAAAGGATACAACTCAAACTGTAAACAATTCTCAACATTTTCTATAGTTTTACAGATAACCTCATAGAAAACTATTTTTCAAATAACTGGAAATATGCCAACTAGGCAAAGAAAGGAGGATTTGTTCTGTAATTATATGAAGTACAGTGTAGTTTCATGCTTGGTTTGTTCCTATCGTGACCTTTTCACCTAGTTATATACTATTTCTGCATTAAGGGGAATTTAAGAAGTATCAAGTGTGGCCTTGTTTTCTGTGTTGAGTGTGTTAGTCACTCAGTCAGGTCCAACTCTTTGCAACCGCATGGATTGGGACATGCCAGGCTTCTCTGTCTATGGAGGTCTCCAGGCCAGAATACTGGAGTGGACTGCCATTCCCTTCTCCAGGGGATCCTGCCGACCCAGGGGTCAAACCTGGGTCTCCTGCATTGCAGGCAGACTCTTTATTGTCTGAGCCACCTGAGAAGACTAGACACTATTATTTTACAAGAATCTGTCCAATATGGTGGGTCACTAGCCATTTGATACGCAGTCACTCTGAATTGAGATGTACTGTAAGTAGGAAATATATACCAAATTTTGAAAAGTTAGTATGAAATAAAGGTGAAAAAAAACCACTTATAAAAGTTTGGCTAAGAGAAAATTTTAAATCATGTATGTGGCTCTAATTGTGTTGCTATTAGACTGCACAGCCTTAGAAACTCAGTAAAGAGTAATGTCTTAAAGGAAAAAAAGGTTGACTTTTACTTAGGATAACTCTACATGGGTTAACACATGTGTTTGGACACTGCACAAAGTCTAGACATACAAGTACAAACCATCTGCAGCTGCTGCCTGGGTGTCATGGACGTCCTCCTGTACTCTGGAGGTCACGCTAATTCTTCGGGCTTTTCTCTCAATTGTGCAGGGGTCTGATGAGTCTGCATGAGAAGAAGCAAAGCCAGGAAGAAGGGATCAAGCCGTTCATTAGAAGAGAGTGGACAGGCTCTCAAGAATCTTTCACAGGACACATGCAGTATTTATTCTTTGTGTTACTTGATGCTACCATTAGTTCTCCCAGGAAGGCAAGGGCCATAGTTAATACTGCTTTTACAACCTATCCAGACTGGCTCTTAAAAGTTTTTTCATCCTTTCTCATTACTTGGAATGCATGCCTGATTTCACCAATTTCCCAGGTTCGAGTGAGCGGGAGTGCAAACTTAGTGCTAATAATTAAATGTCAGTATGAACACAAAATTTGGGACATTATACTTTAGCAATTCCCTGATTAACCAACAGTTACTAGAAAATTATGGGTTTAAAGTCCACTATCCACATTAAAGGTAACAGTAGACTACAGCATTTTATGAATAAAGAACCAAAATAGTACTTGAAAAATTAAAACCAACTCAAATATTATGTACTGGTAACACATATTCCCCAGTTTTTCATAAATTCCAGTTACCTATATGTGCAAAAGTCCAGCAGCCCTCACAACATGGACTGAAGGCATACCCCTTTCTGGCTAGAATACTGTTTTTATTAATTTTTAGGTAATCAGTAAACAGTGTTTTATATTAAGTAAAAACAGTAAAGAGTCTGGCTGCAATGTGGGAGACCCGGATTAGATCTCCGGGTCAGAAAGATCCCCTGGAGAAAGAAATGGCAACCCACTCCAGTATTCTTGCCTGGGAAATCCCATGGTCAGAGGAGCCTGGTGGGCTACAGTCCATGGGATCACAAACAGTTGGACATGACTGAGCGACTAACACATACACAAAAGTCAAAAAAGGCAGACTTCATATTATTTAACCTTAAGAAACAAAAATTTTAAATTTTGTAATCAGCTCTGAGCCTATAAGCAGTCCTCTAGTTCAACCAACCTTTGGAGATCAGTGTTTCACAATGCTAAGTGTTGTGAAGCAGAGTAAACATCTCCTTTAGGCTCTGAAGAATAAGTTCTATTTCTTAGATTTGTAACCCCCTTTATAGCATCACATACCTCCTTCTCACTGATTCTTATAACAACCCTGTACAGAAGCTAAATATTTGGACTGATCACCTCTATTTATGCACAAACTGGATATAAACAAAGTCAGGTGGCCAAGACAACCAGAACCAGTGCTAAAGTTGTATGACAGCAAGGTCAGTGCCCTCTCCACTGTAAGTCACGGTGGGGGGGCATACTTTCTGAATCAGCTGAAGAGCTTACACACACGTTGCTTAACTGCAAAGTCTAGTCCAAAAAGGTTTCTCTGTCTTTCCTTCTTTCTCTTAAATTATCACACTTTTTATTCAGATAAACATCTATATTCCACTTGGTTATTCTAAGTCTTGCGCATTTCCATATGAATTTCAGAATCAAATTAATGCACACCAAAAAAAAGAAAAGTTACAGTTAAAATTGGTATTTCATCAATATGAAAAGACTAGGTATCTTAACAATACTGATTAAAAAAGACATGGTTTATGACTTCATTTAGATAGTTTGATTTCTTTTGGTAGTGTTTAATCATATTCAATGTACATATCTCTAGTTAAATTTATAAGTTTCTCACTTATTCTAATTGTTTCTGAGTATCTCTAGATTTTCTTCACAAATAATGTCATCTGGAATGGCTGCTGAATTCTATCAGATGTTTTTTCCTGTATAATGAAATGACTGTATGCCTTTTCTCCTCTACTTTCTGAACGATGCATTCTTGAGCTAAACCCAAGTTGGTCATGATATATTATCTTTTTTTATATTGTGAATATTTTATTCGGTTTTTTTGTTTGGCTTTTATGTTCATGAGGATTTGATTTGTAAGTTTGTTTTCTTTTTGGGAGGTAGGTAATGTGCATCAGGTTTTGGAATCAGAATCCTACTGGCTTCATAAGAAAATTAGATGCTTTCCTCCCTTCTCTGTTTCCTCAGAGTTTGTATGATTGGTATTATCTCTTCATTTTTTTTAATCTCTTCATTAAATACTTGATATCTATGGGGATCACTAGTGTAACCATCTAGTTCTGAAGTTTTCATTGTGGGGAAACTTTTGATAATGGATTCAATTTCTTTAATTACATACACAACTATTAAGTTATTTCATCCTATCTTTTCATTTCTGATTTTGATAATCTGTTTTTTTCCTGTTTTTTATCCTTCAAAGATCAAATGTTTGGTTTTGATAATTTTCTCTGTTGTTTTTGTGAGCTCAATGGCTCTTGTCTTGATTCTTAGGTAGAACTGTATGTCACTGATATTAGATTTCCTTGTCTTACATGAGCATTTAAAGCTATAAAGTTCCTTCTATGCACTACCGTAAAGAATCTGGCCTTGCTCAAAGAGAGGTCTAGCTTTGTCCCTAGCTCCTGGAAGATTACCTCTAAAATTTTGAAATTTCCCAAGAGATAGAAGTATTTTTATTAAATATGGTGGGCCCTTCAAACCATAGAAGTCATGTTAATAAGGTGGTGCACACTGGATATATCCCTTAAATAGGATGATTCTTCCATGACAGCCCTTGAATCAATTCATTGGATAATCCAGTAGACACAAATCTGGTACTTGGTAGTCATCCATTAAGATTCTTCTTCACACTGTTTTTAGACAGCAGGAGGCTATTTTAAATTCAGGTCAGTTGAAATAGCCATAGTACTATTAAACAATGGAAAGAATGTGTACTTCATTGCAACCTATAAATGAAATACTTAAAACATTTTGTACTGAGTGTTGCACACAAAGCTGTTCAACCAAAATTTAAGTACTGTAGGGCAGGTAACATTATTTGTGTAGAATTTTCAATTCTGCTTTAAGTTTTGAGATTATATAGTTACATCCTTAGGTAATGCATTTTCCAATATCATGTCTTTTTCATCAGTCTATTTTGAGTTGCCTAAAGCAAAAAGAGATTAACCAAAAAAGATTAAGATATGAAATGCATAGTTCACGACATTCTTGACAATTACTAGAATGGAGAAGAAAATGATTAATTGGAAATTCAGTATATCACACAGAAATGATTTAAGAATTATGCAAAAGTGACCCCTCCAAATCTTGGTTATGTAGCATTTATTTTGTCCTTGATGAAGAGACACCTAGTGTCAATCTAATTGCTATGCCCACCTGTTAAATACACAAGGATTCTTTTGTGGCCTCTCAAATAATCCCAGATTTACTGCACATCAAAGTTTCCATTTAAAAATAACGTTTAAATTCCCATCATATTGTTAGAACTATCTTTTAGGACTATAGTCTTTATAGTGCTGACTGCATTTGTAACATACACCACCTAACACCCTTTTGCAACTTATTTTCGGGGACGGGAGACAACACAGCAGACTAAAAAGACTTGAGCTCACCTCCTCTAATCACAAATAACTGCTGAACAACCTGTGACAGGAAAGACTGGAACAAAGATATTCTACATTCAAAGACCAAAAAAAGCAGCCACAACAAGATGGTATGAAGGAAACTTTCACAATATAATGACATCTCATAACCACCAGGAGGGCAACCCACAAACTGAAAAATAGTTGTACTGCTGGGGTTCTCTCACAGGAGTGAGGGAGTGTAAACTGGTACAGCAGCTGTGGAAAACAGTATGGAGATTTCTCAAAAAAAAAAAAAAAAAAAAAAAACAACACACAAAAAACAGACCTACCATATGATCCAGCAATCCCACTTCAGGACATATATCTGGAGATATAGGACTTAAATAACTTGTAACTTCATAAAACAGTGCTGGAATGAATACTGGGGTGCATGTGTTTATAACAGCCAGGATACAGAAGCAACTGAAATGTCCACTGAGAGAGGAATGGATAAAGAAGATGTGTACATATATACAGTGGAATATTACTTAGCCATTTGTAGCAACATGGATGGACCTAGAGATGGTCATACATAGGGTATCTCTTATATATGGAATAAAAATAAACTGACACAATTTACAAAATGAAAACAGACTCAAAAACTTCCAAACCAAAGATGTGGTTATGAAAGGGGAAAGGTGGGGATAAATTAGGAGCCTGGGGTTAACAGACACACTACAACAAAGAACTAGTACATAGCCCAGAGAATTATACTCTATAATGACCTCTATAATGAAAAGAATGTGCAAAAGAATAGATATATATATCTGTAAAACTGAATCACTTTGCTGTATACCTGAAACCAAATAGGAAAAGGAATTCATCAAGGCTGTATATTGTCACCCTGCTTATTTAACTTATATGCAGAGCACATCATGAGAAATACTGGGCTGGAGGAAGCACAAGCTGGAACCAAGATTGCCGGTAGAAATATCAATAACCTCAGATGTGCAGATGACCCCACCCTTACGGCAGAAAGTGAAGAGGAACTAAAAAGCCTCTTGATGAAAGTGAAAGAGGAGAGTGAAAAAGTTGGCTTAAAGCACAACATTCAGAAAACTAAGACCATGGCATCTGGTCCCATCACTTCATGGCAAATAGGTGAGGAATCAGTGGAAACAGTGGCTGACTGTATTTTTCTGGGCTCCAAAATCACTGCAGATGCTGACTGCAGCCATGAAATTAAAAGACGCCTACTCCTTGGAAGGAAAGTTATGACCAACCTAGATAGATAGCATATTAAAAAGCAGGGCGATTACTTTGCCAACAAAGGTCCGTCTAGTCAAGGCTATGGTTTTTCCAGTAGTCATGTAAAGATGTGAGAGTTGGACTATAAATAAAGCTGAGTGCCGGAGAGCTGATGCTTTTGAACTGTGATGTTGGAGAAGACTCTTGAGAGTCCCTTGGACTGCAAGGAGATCCAACCAGTCCATCCTAAAGGAGATCAGTCCTGGGTGTTCATTGGAAGGACTGATGCTGAGGCTGAAACTCCAATACTTTGGCCACCTCATGCAAAGAGCTGACTCATTGGAAAAGACCCTGATGCTGGGAAAGATTGAGGGCAGGAGGAGAAGGGGACAACAGAAGATAAGATGGTTAGATGGCATCACCGACTCAGTGGACATGGGTTTGGGTGGACTCTGGAGTTGGTGATGGACAGGGAGGCCTGGTGTGCTGCGGTTCATGGGGTCGCAAAGAGTCTGACATGACTGAGCGACTGAACTGAAGCAGAAGATATTAAGAAGAGGTGGCAAGAATACGCAGAAGAACTGTACAAAAAATATTTTCATGATCCAGATGATCACGATGGTGTGATCACTCACCTAGAGTCAGACATCATGGAATGTGAAGTCAAGTAGGCCTTAGGAAGCATCACTACAAACAAAGCTAGTGGAGGTGATGGAATTCCAGTTAAGCTATTTCAAATCCTGACAGATGATGCTGTGAAAGTGCTGCACTCAATATGCCAGCAAATTTGGAAAACTCAGCAGTGGCCACAGGACTGGAAAAGGTCAGTTTTCATTCTAACCCCAAAGAAAGGCAATGCCAAAGAATGTTCAAATTACCGCACAATTGTACTCATCTCACATGCTAATAAAGTGATGCTTAAAATTCTACAAGCCAGCTTCAGCAATACGTGAACTTCCAGATGTTCAAGCTGGTTTTAGAAAAGGCAGAGGAACCAGAAATCAAATTGCCAACATCTGCTGGATCATAGAAAAAGCAAGAGAGTTCCAGAAAAACATCAATTTCTGCTTTATTGACTATGCCAAAGCCTATGACTGTGTGGATCACAATAAACTGTGGAAAATTCTGAAAGAAATCCGAATACCAGACCACCTGACCTCCTTCATGAGAAACCTGTATGCAGGTCAGGAAGCAACAGTTAGAACTGGACATGGAACAATAGACTGGTTCCAAATAGGAAAAGGAACACATCAAGGCTGTATATTGTCACCCTGCTTATTTAACTTAAATGCAGTGTACATCATGAGAAATGATGGGCTGGAAGAAGCACAAGCTGGAATCAAGATTTCCAGGAGAAATATCAATAACCTCAGATATGCAGATGCTGCTGCTGCTAAGTCACTTCAGTTGTGTCTGACTCTGTGTGACCCCATAGACGGCAGCCCACCAGGCTCCCCTGTTCCTGGGATTCTCCAGGCAAGAACACTGGAGTGGGTTCCCACTTCCTTCTCCAATGCATAAAAGTGAAAAGTGAAAAGTGAAGTTGCTCAGTCGCGTCTGACTCTCTGTGAACTCACGGACTGCAGCCTAGCAGGCTCCTTCGTCCATGGGATTTTCTAGGCAAGAGTACTGGCGTGGTTGCCATTGCCTTCTCCGAGATATGCAGATGACACCACCCTTATGGCAGAAAGTGAAGAAGAACTAAAGAGCCTCTTGATGAAAGTGAAGGATGAGAGTGAAAAAGTTGGCTTAAAGCTCAACATTCAGAAAACTTAAGACCATGGCATCTGGCCCCATCACTTCATGCCAAATAGATGGGAAAACAGTGGAAACCATGGCTGACTTTATTTTTCTGGGCTCCAAAATCACTGCAGATGGTGACTGCAGCCATGAAATTAAAAGACGTTTACTCCTTGGAAGGAAGGTTATGACCAACCTAGACAGCATATTAAAAAGCAGAGAGATTACTCTGCTAACAAAGGTCCATCTAGTCAAGGCTATGATTTTTCCAGTAGTCATGTAAAGATGTGAGAGTTGGACTATAAATAAAGCTGAGCACCAGAGAACTGATGCTTTTGAACTGTGGTGTTGGAGAAGACTCGAGAGTCCCTTGGACTGCAAGGAGATCCAACCACTCCATCGTAAAGGAGATCAGTCCTGGGTCTTCACTGGAAGGACTGATGCTGAGGCTGAAACTCCAATACTTTGGCCACCTCATGCAAAGAGCTGACTCATTGGAAAAGACCCTGATGCTGGGAAAGATTGAGGGCAGGAGGAGAAGGGGACAACAGAAGATAAGATGGTTAGAAGGCATCACTGACTCAATGGACATGGGTTTGGGTGGACTCCGCGTGTTGGTGATGGACAGGGAGGCCTGGTGTGCTACGGTTCATGGGGTCACAAAGAGTCTGACACGACTGAGCAACTGAACTGAAAGTTATTTTTAAAAAATAAATTATATATTCCATTTTAGTTACCCTTGACAATAACTCTCAGAGTTAGTTTTTGTAATTTTTAGAAAGTAAAGTTTATCAATAGAATAACATTCAAAATGCTATCTCTAATGGAAATTTCTTTAGCTTTTTAGATGAACTCCCAAATGGCTTTCACATACATTTCTGTGATGTCTGTGACATCTTGCTACTCACCTTTTTTAGGCGGCTTGGGTGGTACAACCGGACCAGGTTCTATGTTGTCATAAAAATTATTCATAGCTTTTGGATCAAAGTTTCCTATAAAGAAAATAAAATCAGCAGGCATTTAGGGGTCTTTCTCCTGTTACATGCATTTTTTTGTTAGGGAAAATATAGGAGAAAAATAAACACATAAAAAGGGGAGCTGGTTTTGCAGGAGTTTATAATTCATTATAGTATCCTACTGTTCTCTCACTGAAAGTGTTAAAGCATTATGAGAAAAGACCCAAGCGTCTTTCTACAATGTATCACCTAAAGGAACATTTTTTAACTATAAAGCTTATCTGTTTTCACAGGATTTAGTATGTGGCACAGCTAGCTAAATGAAGAAGAGAAATGAAAGGATGACTGAACTGATTTCTCTGTTTGTTTTGATGTTAATAAACAAAACCATGACACAGCTTATGTTTCTGTCTGTTTACCTTAAATTTTTATTCATTATAAATTCAGGTAAAGAAGCAGCTATACATATACATTGATAAAGATTACTCAAGTTGTTATGATATCAGCAGCTCAGGGATTCCAATCTTTAAGAAAATGAGAATCTTAAACGTTGCCTATGCTGCTGCTGCTGCTAAGTCACTTCAGTTGTATCTGACTCTGTGTGACCCCACAGACGGCAACCCACCAGGCTCCTCTGTCTCTGGGATTCTCCAGGCAAGTATAATGGAGTGGGTTGCCATTTCCTTCTCCGAACGTTGCCTACAGACTTATCAATAAAAAAAAAATGATATGCTGTCAATTTCAGAATAACAGAACAATCTCATCTCTCATTTAAACTGTTTACTCCTTGATACAGTCTTTGTTTCAGCTCCTTTTCCTGATGTGATTCCTTTAAGGTCGGTTTTGATCCAATGCCAGCTTTGGGTCCTATGTTCACATCTGTGAAACTGTCACTGCACCCTGCCAGTAGTTCTGCACAATTCCATTTAAGCTTTTAAACTGTACCCATGCTTATTCACAGAGGATGTTGTGTGGTACTGATAGCTTAAATATATTGAATCTCCTGAATTTTAAACCCAGTTTTTTCCCTCAAGAAAGTTTTGCTCACCAAAAGTAAAAATAAAGCTGCCTTTTATCAAGTCATGTACTGATTAACTATCAAATCCAAATGCTGAACCTCAGAAAATGTCTAGAATCTCTAGATGAAAAGCTGAGGTTGGAAACCCAGTACAAAATTTTCCAGAGGATATAAGAATGGAACTTAGTGTAAAATAGATATATTTGGACCCCTTACGAAGGGAGATTAGAATCTGCCTGCAATGTAGCAGACCTAGGTTCGATCCCTGGGTTGGGAAGACCCCCTGGAGAAGGAAATGGCAACTCACTCCAGTATTCTTGCTGGAGAATTCCATGGACAGAGGTGGGCTACAGTCCATGAGGTCACAAACAGTCGGACACCACTGAGCAACTAACACTAGCACCAAAAAGAGCTCTTTGTAGCCCACTGGAGACCAAAAGCACAGGTAGGTCTTTGTTTATAAAACCTTAAGAACGGTTTTCCTTGCAGTACTTTTATTCCATTTAGGTATGCTGTGTTTAATAATTTTCTGAAAACAAATCCCATGATGGCTCATGAAAGCCATAATGGTACTTAATTTATTAATTAGATCTTTTTATGGTTTAAGATGCTGTATATGTTATTTCTTCAATTTCTTGAGTTATAGCTGCTGATTTAATTTCTAGATCCTATAAGGCCTTTACTAAAAATATCCTAATGAAATGTTTCAGGGATTCTTATTTATCTTCAAAGAACACAGAAACAAAATAATGGATGCAACCTTCTAATATAGTAACAGTGGTTTGTATAATCTCCCATACAGTGTCTTTCACTGCTTACAGCTACTAGGCTGTAGAGTTCCTAGGCTTCTGAAAATAAGGGTACTCAACCAGAGTGCTCAAGTTTCACATGGAAATGTGCTTCTGTCTATTGTACAAAGTTCCATATCTTTTTATTCTCCTGCCTCTACTGTGTAATCTTGCTTTAAAATGGTAACAGGGTACTTGAAAAGAGAGTAGAAGCTCTCTCAGCTGCCATAATTTAGAACAGTAAGTAATGGTGGGTTGGCTGACTCGCACACAGAATTGTTAACAATCACACAGCAACGTTACGGATAGAAGAATAGGACCAAAGCAATATTACAGTGTTAGACCAAGACCTTTTCTTTGTGTGTGCTGACCAGACTTCTATATTGTCTTTCAGAAATAAACTCTACCTACAGGTAGATGATGACCTAAACTGGGGGTGGGCAAACTTTTACTGTAAAGGGCCAGACAATAAACATTTTAAGCTTTGTAGTCCTGAAATACAGTTGTAAGCCCTCAACAGTGGTGTTGAAACACAAAAGCAGGCCCAGACAATATGTAGAGAAATGGGTGTGGCTATGTTCCACTGAAACTATTTACAAAAACAGACAGCAGGCTAGTTTGCTGCACCGCGATCTATAATTTCCTGTTTTCATTTTAGAATGGAGCAAAAAAAGATATTTTAAGAACAGTTAATTTGAGACTAGAATCCTATTAGATGTTTATGATTTTCCTTCATAGCCCTTTTCAGTTGTTTTCACTGTATCTAATTCACAGCCTCTATGTTTTTGTAGTGTCTGCCCTTGAGTCTTTATAAAACATCTGCCTATCATTTTAATAGAAAGAGCAGCATTTCTTACATCCATATCCATTTTAAAAACATTATGCCAGTTACCATCCTTTTGTAATCTAAGCAGGTTTGAGAACGGGCACAGCTGTCTGTTGGTAAGCAGACAATTCAACTGATGGGAGCAATAGTACGTGGACTTGCCAGAATGCAGCCTCATGGTTGGATATTTTACAGAGGAAAATGAAGCATACCTGGTGAGCTGAGTAAATCAAAGTGAATTCAGGGAACTTTTACTGTAGTAGACTTCAATCAGAAAGCCACAAAAATGAAATCTCTAAGATACAGTTGAATGTTTTCATGTAACAGATAACAAAGAAAACAGCATACCGATTTTCATTTTAAACTGAGTAATCTGATGTTCTGAGTTGGGATCCCTGTTTGCACAGACATCTTAGATGACTATCACATAAATCTACTGTGTTTTAGAAATAAAACCCAACAGTTTATGAAATAGTGTATGACTAAAAGAGGATAAATATAGAGTGCCACCATCAAACAGTCTAAACGGTAAGAACTTAATGATGAAGTTGTGAAAGTAAAATTATTTTTGATTACCCAAATCTGATCTGACTGTGGGGTGAGGGATGTCTGTACCAGGACTGTGATCTTGTAAAAGGTAGTTTTTACCCATTATATCTGTAAAACCAAAATGATTGCCATTGAAGCAGCATAACACACCACAGTATTACTTATGGTTTACCAAATAATCAAGTCTATACCTCTAGATTGAAGGAGGTCAACTTCTTTCAGTGTACAGTCAACATTTATCTGGAGTTGTCTGTTCATGCTTCTCAATCTTGTCATTTCCTCAGGCTAGTAAGAAAGGACCCAAAATAGCAATTGTGGGAAAGTCATTATCAAGCCCAACATTTAAGAACTGGTATTCATGTTAACTGTTCTGATAGGTAAGTACCAAGAAAATGGCCTTAATCCCTTAAAGGGCATGTATAAGAAGTCTTTATACTATGTTTTCCAAGGAATAGGTGAAATGGTGACATCAATATGGACACATAAAAACAAAATCCTCATATAATGTGGCAGGGCTATCACACTACACTATGTTCTCTCATACAAATACTACCATATATTAATCACAGAGCATTGAGAATATTTTCTTTCTATGTTTGCATGGTAAGGGAAACTAAGCATCAACCTTGTAAACAAGCAGTGTCCATGATTTTAGTCTTGTCAAGGCTGGTAAAAATTATAATGGTACTTCTTTTAATGAATAGTTACTAATTGTCAGGCACTATGTTCACCAGAAGTCTCTCATTCTTGCCTCAAAATAATCTTCCCAGGTAAGTACTGATATCACCCCCAGTGTATATATGATGAAGCTGAGGCACAAACAGGTTATATAATTTTCCAAAGGTTCTTAAAAAATTGTAATGGGCAGATCCAGGATTTATATAGAAGTCTTTTTTAGAAACTTCTCTAGAAGTCTTTGCATCTTCCGTTTTTTTCTAGATAAAAGGAAGCTAGTAGCCTAGTACATGAAAATTGCGGGAACAAATAGATTCCATTCTCCCCCCAAGTCTGTTTCTTTCCGCCTTGACATGAACATGAGACGTTGAAATGTGAAGAGAGCCCTATTTTTCGATTAGGTAAAGCTTTTTGGAAGCCTCTACTTCCCCCAACGTTCTGAATGTCTTTACTATTCACATATATGTATAGTAAAAAATGAAGTTAAGAGTTTAGACTCTAGAAGTAATGAAGCTTTCAGCACAGTACAGCTAGGAAACCAGTTACTAAGGTGACTCTAACTACATGAAGTAAAAGATAAATATCTGCTATCACAGGAAGACAGAAGGAAATCTTCTTCTGTTAAACATGGTGTTTTACTAAAAAGGTAAATATAAAAGTGAAGGAAAATCTGGGAAATGGGTTAATTTTGAATGACGCAAGATACTATCCTGTTAGGACATCTCAGAATATCTGGGGTAGTGTCAAAATTTTTTAAAAAGTGATGTAACAGGCAGTCTATAATAAGTGCAACAATCCCTTGGAATGATAGGCAAACAAAAACATCACTGAGAAATACGTATTATGGATTGCTCTTCTCATTCCTATGTTAACATGTAAAATAAATGCTTACACCTTGTCTATATTAACTTAAAAGTGTAAAACACATCTGAGCATTGTAGTAAAGCACTTGTTCAAGGGTTTCAAAAAATGATGCTATCTTCCTAGGAATATATGAAAGAATCTAGTCTTTGCTTTGTAGAATTCTGGAAAATGTCAAGTACCTGAAGGAACAAATCCTAACATATTTGCGGGCAGAGGGGGCTATTTCAGGCATAGTGGTCTTGAACAGTGAAACTGTGTAATCCGGTATGTAAATAACTATAATAAATGTTATAGTCAAGAGGCCACTGCACATTTGCTGGTAACAACCAAAAGGCTCTTGTCAACATGCTCATTTCCAAAGACAACAGAACCCTTGGTACTCACTAAACTACAATTTTATCTGTCAGATTCCTATGCCTCCTAACAGCCTTGGAGTGAGGGGACAATAGCTGTTTCTGGATCATTACTACTATTTGCAGGAAACTATACTGTACTTTCATGAAGGTGGGGTCAAGATGGGTTTGGTGTAATTTAACCTTGTTTGTTTGTAAAGTTCCAGAATACTTAACATCTGACATTTCTAAGGAAAAAAATAGCCTGTTAAACAAAATGTGGCACAAATACCTTAATTCACGTGTTCTATCAGTTGGAGAATATTTGTCAGAGAAGAAGGTTGGAGACCAGTGATGCTCTTTCATAGTTTGGCCTTGATTATGCATCCGGTCTGTGGGTTGGTTGATGCCACCACCCAATTAATCAGAAGACCAATGAAGAGGAAAAAACTTGTGGGGTGGAGTAAGTGGAAGTGCTGATGAGTAAAATCTTGCTTATCCTTCAAGGTATAACTTAAATTTCCCCCTTCTCCATGCAATTGTCACATCTTTGAACTCTACTAGCAAGAAGCTAACAGAGTTCTAATCTCAGAACTCTTAAAAGTAGTTAATATCATTACCATGCAGTTGGCCAGCACTATTGATTCACTGTGTTACATTAGCTTTTCTTCCCCCATGTACAGGTTCATGGATCTGTGTGTCTTTTTGCATACAGATGTGGTTAAGTGATGGCATCTCTCACAGCATTTAATAAATGGCTTTGCAAACAACAGCCTGAGAGAAATGATGGCTGTTAGGCATTTTTCACTTCAGTCCTCCTTAGAAAGATTATTTTGCTGATCCTCTAAGTTTCTGCAACTGTACCTATAGTTGGTCACAAATGTGCATTTCAGTTTGACGAGGCACATGGGTTTCTAACCAGGTTTTCATGCACTACTGGTTAAAGAAGCCATATAAGCATTAGCAATGAGCCTCTAGGAACAAAAGGGAATTTAGGCTAAATGCTTTGACATTTATATGTTATAAAGGTTCCTAAAGTGAAAAGAAAATCAAATGTTTTCAAAATATTTCAGATTTAAGCACATTTTTCCACTGTCCTGTAAACCAAAATTCTGTAGTCAGAAGACTATTTGTTAGACATTATATAAACCGTGTAATGTATATTATCTTAGGTTCTTCTGGAAATGTAAAAAAATTCTATGAGATGGGTAGTCATAGATATTGTAGAAGAGAAACCAAATATAAAGAAAGTAGCTTATCCAAGGAGGTATAAGTGAAATAGGAGAAGAGAGATTCAAAGTCACATGTGCACTGGGAGGGTTTTTTCATCATAAAATTGATTTTGAATTGAAGTATGATGAATCAGGTTTGTAATCAAGTGTCTCCTGTCTCCATAGAGGTATTCTATAGAAGGATAATATATTAGGTTTGTAATCAATAAAACTGTGTCATCTTCTTTCCCTGTCTCCATAGAGGGTTTCTATAGAAGGATAATGAATTAGGTGTATAATAAATAAATGTCATCTCCTGTCTCCTTTGTCTGCTGTTGACAGTCTCCTGTGACTCCTGTCTCCTGTTGCCTGTGCCTCCTGTCTATATACACAGATTCTATAGAAGGATACTAAATCAGGTTTGTAATCAATACGGCTCCTGTTACCTGTCTACAAAGAGGGATTCTATAGAAGGATAATGAATCAGGTTTCTAATAAATAAGTCTCCTGTCTCCACAGAGATATTCTATAGATGCATAATGAATCAGGTTTGTAATTAATGAAAGTGTCTCCTGTAACCTGTCTCCATGGAGAGATTCTAAGGAAGGAAAATGAATCATATTTGTAATCAATAAGTCTCCTCTCTTCTGTATCCATAGAGCGTTTCTATAGCAGGATAATGAATGAGGTTTGTACACAATAAGCTTCCTGTCTCCACAGAGGGTTTCTACAGAAGGATAATGAATGAGGTTTGCAATCCCTAAGTCTCCTGTTTCCAGAGATGGATGCAAGAGAAGGATACTGGATCAGGTGTGCAATCCTTAAATCTCCTGTCTCTGGGGATGCTAGGGAAGGATACTGCAGCAGGTTCGCAGTCCCCAAGTCTCCTGTGATGATGCTAGAGAAGGATACTGTATCAGGCTTGCCATCCCTAAGTCTCCTGAGATGATGCAGCAGAAGGATACTGCATGTGGTTTGCAATCCCTAAGTCTCCTGTCTCCTGTGATGCTAGAAAAGGATACAGCATCAGGTTGGCAGTCTATAAGTCTGCTGCCTCCTGAGATGATAGGAGAGGATAGTGCAAGAGGTTTGCCATCCCTAAGTCGTCTCAGTCTCCTGTCTCCTGAGATGATGATAGAGAAGGATACTGTATAAGATTTGTAATGCCTACGTCTCCTGAGACAATGCTACAGAAGGATACGACATCGGGTTGGCAGTCCCTAAGTCTCCAGAGACGATGGGAGAGCACAGTGCATGAGGTTTGCCATCCCTTAGGCATCTCCTGTCTCCTGAGATGATGTTAAAGAAGGATAATGCATGAGGTTTGCAATCTTAAGTCTCCAGTGATGCTAGAGAAGGATACGGCATCACCTTGGCAGTCCCTAAGTCTCCTGTCGTCTCCCATTAGAACTTGTGTCTTACTTCCCTAACCAGGAACCAAACCCATATCCCTTGCCTTCGGAGGCAAAGTCCTAACCACTATACCAGCTAGCAGCTCCCAAACCCTTAGCTTCTCTTTCCCTCCTTTGTCTCTGAACTTAACCTTGGTCAAAAGAGGTTAAGAATGCCTGCAGGTAAAAGAATAGAGCAAGGTGATTCCTCAAGAACACACAAGAGTTCTACACAGAGAGCTTCAGAGGACTAGTGAGAGTAAAGTACATGGAGGATGCAGATCGACTAGTTGAAGTGACTTCTTGCACGACCTCACAGATCACTTACCATATACAGTATTCAAGTTATTTCTTGAGGGATGACTCGATTCTTCCCTCTAGCAGGTATGCACTAAACTCCTTGCTTTGGACCACACTCATAAGCTGTAAAAACTGCTTGCTAAATCAATGTTGAAGAGTCAAATGATATTTGGGATCCGAGGTTTTTAAGAACTGTTGAACTTACATAGCTACCAATTTGTTAACAGTATGTGGCCCAAATCTATGCATGACAGTACTCCTATAACCCCTGTTACAACTCCTGTTCATACTGTTATCTTAGTTTCTACAATTATCTACACTTCAAAATTACTCTGCTTGATAATGATCTAGAGTCAACACTTTCCCAAGATGCATACTGATCTTGCTCTAACTCATGTACATGAATGTACTGAGAAAAATAACTGTCTTAAATATATATGTACATAATACACAAAAGCATAAATGAATACCTGTGAACACTTATGAAGCATTTGGTCAAGTTTTACTTCTCATTTCTATTCTAACAGAAAGCAATCTACCGTGACTGAGCTGCCATACATTAATTATCTTTGAAAATACTCATGAAACTGCAGAATTCCCCCAAGAGAACAAAAGAAACTATCCATTTATTTGGTTGAGAACAAAAGGCAAACATCCTTCACGTGCTGCTGACAGAACAAAACTCTACCGGGAAGAGAACATCAGAAGAAAAAGCCCAGACAGGCAACATGCCCGCCCTGCCCCCACCCAATACATCCTAGTAGATCCTACTTACCGTTGGGATCGCCGTGGTGCAGCTGACCTTTCTGAGCCGCCTCTGCATCAGGTCATGCTCCATACCATTAACTTCTGCCTTCAAGCGCTCTAGCTCCTCTTTCTCAAGTTTCAATTGCTTTGCTAACCTCTCCATCCTTGCTCGCTGATGTAACAGCAAGGCTATAGCATTACAGACAAAGTCATTGCAGAAAATAACACTGAACAAATCACAGGGACATCTGTACATGCATGGCTAATGTATGAAATACCCATAAAGACCTCTGTCATTCAACTTCAGTTGACATTTATTCTAAAGTCTTGCTAATGTGATTTGGCCTTCCTATGTGCTTTAATTTGGATCCAGTTCTTTCTGCCAAAATAATATCATCTATACATTCCTCTAAGATTCTCTTTAACGATCCCTGGGTGTTGTTTCACATATACTGAAAGAATAGTAAATTCTCCCCTACCTTTTAACAAACTTTTAAGATACTTTCTTCTCTTTATACTGAGTTAGGTCCACTGTGAACTACTCCAATAATGTTCTTCATTACCAACCCTACTTCCCATAAATACACAATACTTAAAACTTCCTCACCCTCTTCAGTGCATCCGCTTAAAAAATATTCAAATGTTTCCCTGTGATAAACTTTAGGCCACCCTCTATGAGTCACTTTTTCCCACTCTGTAGTTGGCGTTTTGGACCATGTTGATTTCACTGGCCTACGATTTTCTCCCAATGAATGCACTTCTTAACATACAGTCTTTGAGGGCACTCTTATCATGACTGCATTTTTCTATTTTAAAGTAAAATCTGTAGATGATTCTGAAGTGCTAACCCTATTCTTAATAGCAATGCTACTGCTGAGTATTTAATACATAGTACATTAATTAAACACCTAATATAAATTACTCACTTTTGAGTAGGAGATTGCCATCACCCCACAAAGACATGTCATATAAAAGGGCTGAAATTACCTTGTGTATAGGCATAGTCATCAGATCCAGAACTGGAACTTCTCTGATATTTATGGCTTCCCTTTTCTCCCCCAGAGCCTGGTATCACTGAAATGGGCTGAATAGGTTCTGGGGCTGCAGAACGTTCTTCTTGGTCCACTAAATTTAACAGATTTTCAGTTGTGGCTCGGCCTACAGTGATTTTAAAAACGGTCGTTGGGTTTGGTATCATCCGAGGAGATGGTGATGGAACACAAGAAGGTCCAGTGGGCTGTGTATATGTAATATACACAGGATTGACAGTAAACGAAGGCTTCGGTTGACTGGATATCGCTCTGGAAGGAGAACTTGACGGTGGTGTGGTGGCTGTGTACAATGAGTGCTGATTCCGTGGAGATGGCTGGTTACTGATAGGTGAAGGACTCCTATTCATGGCTGTTCCAGATCTCTGAGAGGGTTCTACTGTAATTTCTATCTTCTTCATGGATCCTTTGGGTAAGCTAGATGTTGTATATGGGAGATAGGCTACCGAATGGCTTCCCTGTTTCTGATAGCTAGGAGGTCCTTGTTGATATGGATGGGGTGGCGTCGTTGAAGGACTAGGTGGCATAAAGACATGAGAACTGGGGTGGCCCAACGGAGACGGTTGTACTTGATGCTGAGGAGAGCTGAAGGGTGAAGGACATTGAGAAGGAGGTGGTGAATGGTAAGCAGGTTGAGGGATCTGCTGTTGTTTGGGAGAATACTGAGAAGGTGGATAGTTTTGTTGATGTGGATACACAGGTAAAGGACGCTGGCTATAATGAGGCACTGGGCCCTGTGGTGAGGACTGCCATGGCGTATTCTGAGGAGTCTGTCTTCCTGATGAACTCTGAGATGTCTGTCTAATATAAATAGAACCAGGAGACCCATACAGATTGCTCGGAATTTGTGGAAGAATTTGTAAAGCTCTTGGTACAGTCTGTCCAGAAGGGAGGTTCTGGGATACTGTAACAGTAATTGGATTGGTACTATACCGAGGTATGTGCATGTAGGAAGGAGGTGGCGGCGGTGGTGGTGAAGGCCCTTGCATAGCAGATGGAGTCATTCCTGTTTGCATGGAAGATGGCTGTTGAGGTGGCTGTGAAGGAGGAGTAGCTGCACTTCTGTTCTGTTCATTCATAAAAAAAGGATTGTAGTTGGGAGTAGCAGCGACAACAGCTGGAGCTGAGTGTGGTTCCTGAACTAAACATATCAGCTGTTTACCTGCTGCATGCTGTGGATCAATATGTCCATCACTTGAGCTATGTACCAGCGTTCGACCGCCATTAAGTTGCACACCATCTCCTGGGTGGTAGCTACTAGGAGAATGAATACCCAGGTTAATATGCAAAAGACGGTTTCTATTCATCCTGTTGTCATCTGGACTATGGTATTCCATATACAAGTATTTGCTACTCTCCTGGGAAAGGGCTCGGCAACAGGCTTCCAGATTGTTGTTATTCTAGGGGAAAAAAATGGTACACAGAACATTGGCAACATTAACAGATCCTAATAGTGGAACTGAAGCTTTGCCACAGATTTATGTAAACACAATTGTCAGAAGATAAGTAGACAATCATATTTTTACACACACAAAGTTTCACGGTCATTGATCTTGAAAGGCAGATCCCAAACCATTCATATTATTTTACAGACATTTAGCTCACATAACGAGTACTACCGCTACTGCTACTGCTACAGAAATGTACAGTACCTACTAATGAACCTTGTGACTCAACCCCAACTTTTCTGACTCCAAATCCAGGACTCATCTTACATTTGTTGCATCTCAACAAATTACAATGTTGGGCTAATCTTGGATTCACCACACTTGCTGTAATCTACAAGTATAAGTCATATCCATTATTAATATTTACACTAATACACAGGAAAATAACCAGGCATTAGTTTTCAAAAGGCAAACAAACCCCAAAGTGAAAAAATAACAATAAAACTCCTCAAGATTCAAAACAATAAAAATTCTCAAGCAGTCTATACTTTTTATTTCGCCACAGTTATCCCTATATCACTTCAACTGTTTCATTATGAAAGATTAAGTTAACAGAAGAAATCACTTAAAAAAAAAAAAACAACAAATCCACTCTTTGAATTATGTTTCCAGGAGTCTGCCAAACTTATAGTAATTTAACACAAAACCCACCCAGTCTTGACTGCCTTAATGAAATTCATTCACATACCCACAGTCTCAAACGTTTTTACGTGCTCAAAAGTAGCTTGGTAAACTTTCAAAATTTCAATTTTTAGAATTACATACACACACAAAGATGGTAAATAACAAACTGTCATTTTAGATGTTCCAATCAACAGCAGTAAAGCAGTATTCCATTAAACAACAGAATTCAGAACTATTGTATTAGTCTCAAACACATTTATTCATGGCCTTTGAAGTAATCTGTTAAAGTTTCTCAATTATCATGACCATCTCTGTATTTCATAAATATATATACAAATATGCACATATACACGTATTACTGTACTTTAGGGAGAAGTACATTTTATTGAAAGCAATAAAAGCAAACACTTCACTTCTGCTGAGAACCGAATACAGCTAAATAAAAACCATGACATAAAATGCTTTAATTTTAGAGGGAGAACTCGTAGGGTTTACTGACTCCAACTCAACTCATTTCCAGATGAGAAAAGACATGCCTGGAAAGTTCCAAGACTTGACAAGTACTTAACTAGTTAGCTGGAGAGCCAGTTCTAGATTCTTCGTTTCCGGACACCCAGTGCTCTTTCCATTGTCATACAGTAATTTCAAGGGCTAGTGTATGATGCTAAAAGTACACTGCTATACTGGAACTTTAGGGAGTGAGAGAAAATTCAGTCAAGCAAACCTGTGTAAGATGAATTCTCAGAAATACAACAAATTGGCTTTATCAAAACGCCACAATAACTTTTCTCCTTTTCCTTCTATAAACCTTTTGATACTAAAATTCAAATACTTTTTACAATATTACCTGAGCCAGGGAAAAAAGGAATTGTTGGCATTGAAAAAGAAAAGAATTACGTTCGGGCTTTTTCTTATCCTGCTTTAAATCATGCTGATCAAGGGTGGAGAGGACACAGATATTAAGATAGACAATAGATATTGTTAGATAATCAGTGAATTTCGAGCCAAAATATTCAAACTGGCTGCCGACTAGACAACGCCACTGACAGATGAAGGGAAGGGAAGAAAAAAAAGAGAGAAAATAGCTCCTTCAAGGTTTGTATAAATCTATGGATTAAAAGGAGAACAAAATCTAGAGTTTTATTTGAAATCTAAAGCAGTTACAGCCACTTTACTATTTCACTTTTTAAAAAATCAATTACCCTAAAATTTCATGTTTTCTACACTGAATTAGTTTCCACAAAAAAGAACCAAATTCTAATGATACAAAGTTGGAAGTAGTCAGCCTATTCATACACATGTCTATAAGCGACAGGCTGAGCATATTTTCTTAGGAAGAAAAATTTAAAACCATAAATAAAAGATGGTTAAGTGTTTTCTTTATGGAAATATTTTAATAATAACACAACAGATTCAAACATTGTATCAGACCTGCTAAATGTTTTAAAAAGAAAAAAAGAAAAAAAATTTACCAAACAGTAAATTTGAATAAAAAATGATAATCTGTTTAGCCAGACAAAGAGGTCAGAACTTTTAAGAAAACATATATGAACACTCCTGAAAGGACTGAGGCAATAAGGCATCATATCCCACAAAACTGATGCTCCATTGGGGAATGACAGCCTAGAGGGATGCTTTAAAGCTTGTTTATTAAATTCAAACTACTGGAGAAAGAGGGAGGGAGGGAAGAAGGAATATGTTTAGAGTTTGGGATAAAACAGATAAACAAGGAGCTACTGTATAGCACAGGGAACGATCTTATATTCAACATTTTTAATAACTTATAATGGAAAAGAATCTGAAAAACAAGGGATATATGTGTATCAATTCAGTTGCTCAGTCGTGTCCGACTCTTTACAACCCCGTGGACTACAGCATGCCCGGCGTCCCTGTGCATCAACAACTCCTGAAGCTTGCTCAAACTCATGTCCATTGAGTCAGTGATGCCATCCAACCATCCCATCCTCTGTCATCCCATTCTCCTCCCGCCTTCACTCTTTCCCAGAATCAGGGCCTTTTCCAATGAGTCAGTTCTTCATGACAGGTGGTCAAAGTATTGGAGCTTCAGCTTCAGCATCAGTCCTTCCAGTGAATATTCAGGACTGATCTCCTTTAGGATGGACTGGTTGGATCTCCTTGCAGTCCAAGGGACTCTCAAGAGTCTTCTCCAACACCACAGTTCAAAAGCATCAAATCTTCAGCACTCAGCTTTCTTTATAGTCCAACTCTCACATCCATACATGACTACTGGAAAAACCATAGCTTTGACTAGACAGACCTTTGTCAGCAAAGTATTGTCTCTGCTTTTTACTATGCTGTCTACATTGGTCATAGCTTTTCTTCCAAGGGGCAAGCATCTTTTAACTTCGTGACTGCAGTCACCACCTGCAGGGATTTTGGAGTCCAAAAAAATAGTCTGTCACTATATCCATTGTTTCCCCATCTATTTGCCATGAAGTGATGGGACTGGATGCCATGATCTTTGTTTTCTGAATGTTGAGCTTTAAGCCAACTTTTTAACTCTCCTCAAGAGGCTCTTTAATTCCTCTTTGCTTTCTGTCATAAGGGTGGTGTCATCTGCATATCTGAGGTTATTGATATTACTCCTGTCAATCTTGATTCCAGCTTCTACTTCATCCAGCCTGGCATTTTGCATAATGTATTCTGCATATAAGTTAAATAAGCAGGGTGACAATATACAGCCTTGACATACTCCTTTCCCGATTTGGAACCACTCTGTTGTTCCATGTCCAGTTCTAACTGTTGCTTCTTGACCTGCATACAGATTTCTCAGGAGGCAGGTCAGGTGGTCTCGTATTCCCATCTCTTGAAGAACTTTCCACAGTTTGTTGTGATCCACACGGTCAAATGCTTTGGCATGGTCAATAAAGCAGAAGTAGATGTTTTTCTGGAACTCTTGTGCTTTTCTGATGATCCAACAGATATTGGCAATTTGATCTCTGGTTCCTCTGCCTTTTCTAAATCCAGCTTGAACATTTGGAAGTTCATGGTTCATGTACTGAAGCTTGCCTTGGAGAATTTTGAGCATTACTTTGCTGGCATGTGAGATGAGTGCAGTAGTTTGAACATTCTTTGGCACTGCCTTTCTTTGGGATTGGAATGAAAGCTGACCTTTTCCAGTCCTGTGGCCACTGCTGAGTTTTCCAAATTTGCTGGCATATTGAGTGCAGCAGTTTCACAGCATCACCTTTTAGGATTTGAAATAGCTTAACTGGAATACCATTGCCTCCACTAGCTTTGTTCGTAGTGATGCTTCCTTAGGCCAACTTGACTTTGCATTCCTGGATGCCTGGCTCTAGGTGAGTGATCACACCATCATGGTTATCTGCGTCATGAAGATCTTTCTTGTACAGTTCTTCTGTCTGTTGTTGCCACCTCTTCTTAATATCTTCTGCTTCTCTTAGGTCCATACCATTTCTGTCTTTTATTGTGCCCATCTTTGCATGAAATGTTCCCTTGATATCACTAATTTTCTTGAAGAGATCTCTAGTCTTTCCCATTCTATTGTTTTTCTCTGTTTTTTGCACTGATCACTGAGGAAGGCTTTATATATGTGTGTGTTTATATATATATAAGCTGTATCATTTTTCTGTACACTTGAAACACAACATTGTAAATCAACTATACTACAATTAAAGGGAAAAAAAAGGTAAACTATTGTGTCTTATATATATTACCCACAAGCAGAAATTTTCCAGAGAGAGTAGGTGATAAGTCTCCATAGTGATAAACAACAGTAATCCCAAATGAAGAAAAGACTAAAAAACTGACGACAATGTAAGTTATCAACACATCTTCAATGTAAGTTATCAACACATCTTCACTGAGTTGAGTTTAAAGTTCCAATCTTTTAACTTAGTAAAATGAAAACAAGCCATGAATAGACTACAGATAATAAAGGGCTAAATTAAATTATATTCAAAAAACGTCAGACCTAGGTGGGGCCCTAGGTAAGTTATGAAACTGACTGCTAGGAAGTGGTTTACACCACAAGGATTTCACTCCAGAAACCAAAATGGGGCTCAAGAGTGGAAATTCACACTGGAATTGTATGTGAGAAAAAATAAAGACAAGCTCTAACACAAAAACAAGACCTAGTAGAAGGGCTTGCAAACCAAGAAAGCACCTCTGTTACCACCACTGATCTGGGAGTCTCTAGCCTCAAATAACCTCAGCTACATCTAGGTTTATATTATATCCCGGGCAACTCACACTGCACGGGAGAGCTTGCAGATTATATACAGTAAGGTGGAGTTTGAACTGGTCGTGTAAGGAAATTCAGTGGGGAGGACAGAAATGCTGCTCTCAAAGCTCAACCAGCTAGGGAAATGCTACAACCCCAAACACACTGAGATTCTGTGAAGGATGATGCAAAACTCAATAGGTGGAGTGTTAGGCCTATTTCTCTGCTGCCCTTTCAATGGGAAGACACATTCTATTAGAGATGAAAGATTTATTTCAATAGAAGACAATAAGACAAAACTAACATGATTAAAGAAAGAAGTCTTATACTTAAAATTGGATATTAGTGAGCATTTATCAACTAGAAAAACAGGAAAAAAACTGGTGGGGGGCAAGAATGCTCTAAAAACTTCAAAAAATAGGCTTAAAAAGGTATATGGTCTATGAAGTTATAATGATAATCTTACAACTCAAAATTCAGTTCTAAGGACTTGGGGACTGATAGCACAAAGCCCAAAATGTAAGAAGTGAAATGCATGAAAACTTTTCTTCTTTTTGCTACATGCCTTTGTACTTTTCTGTACATCACTGGTTGTCAGTGGGGAAGACTTTGCCTCCCGTGAAACATAGGAGATTTTCTCTGCCATGTAAACATTTTTGGTTGTCACAAGTGCAGGGATACTAATGGCATTTAGCAGGTCCTAAACATCCTACAATGCACCAGGCAGATCCCTACAACAAACACTATACCAGCCCACAATCTTGACTGTGCCATGATTGAGAAATCCTCTAGATGTCTCTCCAACTTAAACAAGAAAACGGAGTTCTTCTCACTACGATACAAAGCCAGCTCTAATAAGGAAAACTGTCATGTAATATCACTATCATTGGTGGGTAATCTACCTGTAACATGCACTGAGACACCACACCCTCTGGAATCTCAGGGAAACGTTGTCGGAGGTCATGGAGAACCTGCATATCAAGCTGAGGACTGCTTTGCGCCATGCCAGAGCAAATGAAGGTCAAGTTTCTCTTAGGAAATGGATGCTAACCGGCCTTCCAATAGTAATGGTCTTCCAATACTGCAGTCATTTTCTATTAAAAAAAATTAAAGTATGGTTAAATTTATTCATGTATTTCACTTTATTCCGAAAGAAACCATCAATACCATAAAATACAGAGATCTACATATTCTAAGTATACCAAATTCTACAGTTGAGACATTGACAAATTCTACTTAGCCAAAGATTTTTCTGATGTAATACATAGCTAATCACTGGTTTCAAAACACAAACAACAAAAAAAGTCCCCAAACTTCAGTTCCATTTTAATAGTTAAAAACTGAAAAAAGCAGCAGCTACATTAAAAAATATAGAGTATTACTGTTTGGTGACCATATTTTTCTCAGTCTTGACAAGTCCTACTTACATATTATCACTCATGTTTTCCTAAGGCCTATCACATCAGTCACTCCACTAAAGGGGGTTCATCATTTTCAGTGTCTGAATAATACAACAGGAATTGATAATAACACCACAAATCAAACACGTCCTGTTTGCCTTACATTCTTCCTGTACTTTGAAGTCAAAAGGTTTGAATTTTCAGTTTGAGTAAAGGAAAGTCAATATCTAAATGAAACTACTGAACAAACAAACATGGACATGTAGAATCCTTTGTTTTCAAAGACAATGCTGGTGGCCTGTCAGTAGCCTGACGTGCCTGGCTATGTTCTCACCTACTTATGGTGCAACTGGCACAGGTGCTAAGATGCCAGGATTTGAGGGCACACTCTGAATAGAGGCAAGTGACCCCCAATCTCACTGGTACAAGTTAGGTACCCATGTAATAAAGGCAACTCGTGAACTTAATAATGAAATCATAAATCAAGTGGCACCATCAAATATCATTAACTGATCCCTTTTTTAGTCTCTGTTTTCCATTTTTATAAGGGGAAAACTGTTCAGTGTATACCACACAGTCTCATAGTATTTCTGCTGTGATCAATCATGATAGGGTCAAATATTTCTAGACTGAGAAGCATCTTCCTAAGATGCATAGAAATCATGACTATCTAACATACAAGGCTGAACAACACACACAAGGGAGGGTTATCTCACATCAAATCTGTCTCTTGCGCACAGGTCCCCCCTGAACTTTAAATAATACCATTGCCTGGGCTACTATAGAAACTACACAGAATGTTTTACAACTTTAAAATGCTAAAGGAAAATACTGAATTACTTTTGCTGATTTCTAGTAAGTATGTAATTAAAAATAAATACCATGAATTATCCTTTGATTAAAAATAAATAAATTTAAGAAAAAAGGAGAAAAAAAATACCATGCAAACTCTAATTTGACTTTAATTATAAGCAGTGACCTTCATTTTGCATGCAATCTGTTGACTTTTACTGGGCATCAAGCTCTCTCTTTTCTTCCTTCTAAGCCAAGACTGTCAAGAGTAATCTACACTCTTTGTATCTATGAGGTGGCAACAAAACCCTATGTGTAAGACTCTGCCTAACCATAGGTAAAAATAGCTATTAGGACCACTTTAATGATGTCCAACATCAACATGGAGGCTACTTAGTGAACCTAAAAAAAAAATACAAATATGGGAAAATAATACAGATACAGATAACACATACATGCACAGATTTAGGCTTTCTGGCCTCCCTATGCAATTCTGCTCCCTGCAGTAAATCTGCTCTAATCTGGCTCAAATCACTGATCACTGAAATTGTCTCTTCATCATCTTTCCACTGCTAAATCCAGACGATATATCTTCTGGAGTCTATACTCCCTAACCTTTGCAGCATCTGACACTACTGATCAAACCTTTTTTTTCTCAGTCTCTATAGCATCACAATAGTTTGTTTTCCACCCATCTTTCTTGTCACATTAATGCTCACATGGATTTTGCCCTCTTCTTATTCTACATCTTTGTGCCCAGTAATGGCACCCACTACTAAGTTTCAAAAACATTTAAAGGTGATGGTTACCAAATTGCTATCTTAAGTACCATGTGAGCTGCCTCTAGGACTCCAGACAGAGAGTTTACTGCCTACACACAGCACCACCTGGATATTTGCAAAGATATTAGTCAGTATGTACAAAAAGGAACTCTTGACCACAATCCTTCCCCAAACAGTGTTCTATAAATACTACTACTATTCAGTTAACATAACTAGAAACCAGAGTGTGCTCCTTGACTTCCCATTCTTGCACAACCAACTAAACAGAAATAGTAAATCAAATGGGTGATGATATATACCCTGGTTCTACCATTTAGTAGTATCTAGGAAAGAGACTCCAGCTTTATGCCTTTAAAAGCTTCATATTTAAATTGGAAATAGTTGGAGGTTTGTAGCAAAATTTAAATACCAAACAGTAATAAGTCAGGAAGCATCAGTTACTATTATTTAGGGCATGTCTGAACACTGTTCTCATCAACATTACACCAGCAACTTCCTGCTGTTCTTCCTGTCTCAGGTCTTGCCTTCCCCCACATCATAGCCAGAATATCTGTTTTCTACTCTCAAACAGAGGAGCTATGTGTGATCCTGTGCATGGCTGCCCCACACTGCCTCCTCTCAGGACATTAGCCCATGATATTCCATCTGCCTGAGATGCTTTTTTTTTTTCAATGAGATGCTTTTCTATTTTCCTCCCTCTTCAATGCTTCTCCAAGCCATACTGATGCTGCAAAAGTCGGTATTGATGGCTCTCCCTCCTCTAAGGAGGCTTCCATTGACAACCACCCTCCCCCAACTTAGTCCTGCTGCTATAACTCTCCTCCTCCTACACTGGGCTAAAGGCTTCTCCACTATACTGCCACAGCAGGCTGTGCTAATCCTCACAGGAGAGCCAAACACAGTGTACTGAAGCTATGCATATATGAAGTCCTTGCATATGGAAGTGTAGCTCCACCTAGAATGTGTTATTCCAGAGAGAGGGGAAGTACTCAAATGATGATTGGAGCTGGCTATAAGGACCTGAGAGTCAGCTTGAAAAGGTTCCCACTGGCCAACTCTGTGACAATTTGAGCACCAATAATGGAAAATAATGAATTATAGACCTGTATGAAAGAGGAACCCATGAGTCCTAATACATAAAGAGTTACACAGCCCAACAATAAACAGTTAAATACACACATGCACAAATGAAAGGAGAAGTGAGGGCTTTTGCTTACAGTGGAATCCAACTGGTAAATATGTGCAGAAAGCGCTGGAGAAATCATCATTTTGCAGCCATCACAGTACAGACTACTTCAAGAAATCACCAAAGGATGCTGCACCTAAGGGGAAATTTGGATGAAGTTAGGCTATATTAATGGTCTTAAAGTGTCTCCCTAGAGAACTGCTTATTAGCTAGCTGCAAGGGGGACATTTACCTATACAATGGAGAAACTGAACATCATCTCAGGTAATCAAAATTAACATCACCAATGAGGGACAGACAGCGTACACCACCAGATATGATACCCCTAGAAGAATGTATCACTTTATAATATTCCAGCTAGGAATATGCCATCTAAAACTATTCATGAAAAACAGACAAATCCAAAATGAGAAACATTCTATTAAAAATAAAACCAGGGAGTGGGAAGGTAAGAATGTCATGTTAAAAAAGTGCCAATGTCCTAAGAGACAAAGGCTAGAAAAATCAAAGATTAAAGACAATAGTAGAACCATGACAACTAAATGTAATATCAGATCACAGACTGCATCCTATAATAAATGGAGAAAAAATTATAAAAGAAATGAATGGATTAGTGGACAAAACAGAAATGTGGACAACACATCAAGAAAAGTATTCTACCAATGTCAAGGTTGTATATTGTCACCATGCTTATTTAATTTATATGCAGAGTACATCATGAGAAATGCTGGGCTGGATGAAGCACAAGCTGGAATCAAAATTGCCAGGAGAAATATCAATAACATCAGATATGTGGATGACACCACCCTTATGGCAGAAAGGGAAGAACTATAGAGCCTCTTGATGAAAGTGAAAAAGTTGGCTTAAAGCTCAACATTCAGAAAACAAAGATCATGGCATCCAGTCCCATCACTTCATGGCAAATAGATGGAGAAACAGTGGAAACAGTGGCAGACTTGATTTTGGGGGGCTCCAAAATCACTGCAGATGGTGACTGCAGCCATGAAATAAAAAGATGCTTACTCCTTGGAAGAAAAGTTATGATCAACGTAGATAGCATACTAAAAAGCAGAGACATTACTTTGCCAACAAAGGTCCATCTAGTGAAGGCTATGGTTTTTCCAGTAGTCATGTATGGATGTGAGAGTTGGACTATAAAGACAGCTGAGTGCCAAAGAATTGATGCTTTTGAACTGTGGTGTTGGAGAAGACTCTTGAGAGTCCCTTGGACTGCAAGGAGATCCAACCAGTCCATCCTAAAGGAAATTTGTCCTGAATGTTCATTGGAATGATGTTGAAGCTGAATCTCCAATACTTTGGCCACCTGATGCGAAAAGCTGACTCATTTGAAAAGACCCTGATGCTGGGAAAGATTGAAGGTGAGAGGAGAAGGGGACGATAGAGGATGAGATGGTTGGATGGCATCACCGACTCAATGAACATGAGTTCGAGTAAACTCTGGGAGTTGGTGATAGACAGGGACGCCTGGCGTGCTGCAGTTCATGGGCTCGCAAAGAGTCGGACATGACTGAGCGACTGAACTGAACTGAAAAGATTTACTGACTTGATAATTGTGCTGTGGTTATATACAAGAGTATCCCTATTTTTAGGAACTAGGCAATTAGGAGTAAAGCACATGACATAAACACCTTACTTTCAAATGCTCTGTGAAAAGAAAAAATCAACATATGTATATATCTGCATATATACATCATGCATGCACACACATGTACACAGAGAGAGGGAGCAAGTTACAAAGCACATGGGGAAAGGACGTAAAAAATATGGCAGAGCAGGAAGACCCCGAGCTCACCTCCTCTCATGGGCAAACCAAAATCACAACTATTTACAGAGCAACTATTGATGAGAGAGTCAGCAATCTATCAGAAAAGATCTACAACTAAAGATATAAAGGAGGAGTAGAAGAGATAGTCGCAGTACATTCAAGACCCAAAACCCCGGGTGGGCAATCCACAAACAGGAGGATCATTACAATTGCAGAGGTTCTCCCCAGATAGCAAGGGATATGAGCCCCATATGAGGCTCCCCAGCTCTGGTGTCCTGCAGTGGGAAGACAAGCCCCCCAGAATATTTGGCTTTGACGGTTCTCACCTTCAAAAGAACCAAGGGCAGTGGAAAAGAGAGACTCCACTCTCTTAAAGTCACACATTAAATCTCACAAGCTCCAAAAAACCATGACAGAAACAGAAATTTGGAAGGAGCCTGAGTTAGTCACACCCACTGACCTCAGAGACTCTCCCAGGGGAAACTGGTGGCCCCATTTTGAGAAGCTGCTTCTATTATACACACACTGGGGCTGGCATGCACCATTTTGGAATCCTCCATGTAGCTTATAAGCCTCAGGATCCCACTCTGTCCCTTCCACCAGTCTATAGGCACCAGTACATGTCTCAGGCCAAGCAACTAGCCAGGTGGGGACCAGCCCCTACCTACCAGCAGAGCAGCAGTACTGACAAGACCCACCAAGTCCCATCCCCACCCACCACCATGCCCACACCAGCTCTGAGACACCTTGAGTCCATCAGACAGCCACCCTGGGATCCAGCCCCACTCACCAGCGGGCCAACATCAGCTTTGAACACCATGAAACCCACAGCCAGTCGAGTGGAGAACTGACTCTAATAACCAGCAGGCCAACACAAAAGCAGGGAACCCCAGCCCCATAACTACCCACCCTTGAACATGGGTCTGCCTACACCAGTGAGCCAGCACTAGGCCAAGGACACCTGGCATTCCACAGCCAGTTGCCTCCTGACCCAGCCCACCCACCCAGTGTCTGCACACCCAGCCCACCCACCCAGTGTCTGCACAAAGCAGGGTCTGGTGCCCAACTAGACCAGGGGCCAGACACACCTACAAAACAACAGTCAGCCTGCCACAAGAGAAGGACCCATACAACCCACATAGGGGGCTCTCCCCAGAGAATATAGTTGATGACCAGAGGGCAGTGTGCTGCTAAACCACGTACAATGTCTCCTACAAAAGGCCACTTTTCCAAGGCTAGAAAATATAACCAATCTACCAGATACACAGAAATAAAAATGGCAAATTAGGAACACTGAGTCAACAGTGTAACATGCTCCCAGCAAAGGAACAAGATAAAACCTAGTAAGAAGAACTAAATGAGGTGGAAATAAACCTAATAAAGAATTCAAGGCAATAAACTACAGTTGATCAAAGAATTGAGAGAATAATGAACACAGTGAGAAGTTTAACAGAGTTAGAATACATAAAAAAGAACTAAACAGAAATGAAGACTATTGTAAGTGAAATGAAAATTACGCTAAAAGGAATCAACAGTAGACTAAATGACACAGAGGAATAGATCAGCGAGCTGAAGAGAGCATAGTGGAAATCACTGAGCTGACCAAATGTTTAAAAAAAAGACATGACGACAGTTTAAAAGGACCTCTAAGATACCATCAAGTATACTAACATTCAACTTATAAACGTCCCAGAAGGATAAGGCAGAGGCAAAGGGGCACAGAACATATTTGAAGACATAGTAAGTGAAAACTTCCCTAACCCAGGAAAGGAAATAGACATCCAGGTCTAGGAAGCAAAGACTATTCAACTGGATAAACCTAAAGAGGTCACACCCAGATACAATGTAATTAAACTCACAAAAATTAAAGACAAGGACAGAATATTAAAAGCAGCAAGGGAAAAGCAAAAGCAGCAAGGAAAAAGAAGTTATGTATATGGAAACTTCAATAAAGCTATCAGCTGGGATTTTCTGGAGAAGCTCTGCAGGCCAAAACCAAATGGCATGATCTTTTCTAAAGTGAGGAAAGAGAAAAAACAACAACCAAGAATACTCTGACCAGCAAGCCTCTTATCCATGTTTGATGGAGAAATCAAAAGTTCTACAGAGAATTGAAAACTAGAAAGACTTCAATACTACTAAACCAGCTTTACAAGAAATGTTCAAGGGTCTTTTCTGAGAAAAAGAAAAGACCACATCTAGAAACATGAAAAATATGAAAGACAAGACAGGATCAAGATGGCAGAGGAGTAGGAAGGACATGGATCTCACCTTCTTCAACAAACACATCAAAAATACACCTCCATGAGGAATTATTATCACAGAACATCTACTCAATGCAGACAGGGCAAGAAAATCTCCATGTAACTAGACAGGACAAAAGAACAAAAAAAAAGAGAAATCTGGAGGGCTCCTGAGCCTGTAGGAGGGAGCTGTGAAAAAGAAAAGTATTCACACACTGAGAAGTTCTCTCAGAGGTAAGACGATCATCTGGGACAGAGAGGGAAGTTCGGCGCCTCAGATTACAGTGCAAAAACCAGTCTGTAGAGGGCAAAGCAGAGTGAAACCTGTAAAGATGGTTGGTATGGACACCCAGCACTTTCCAGCCTGAGATGCTTGTCCCCTGGGGCAGTCAGGGTCTGGGTGCTGAGGCTCGGGCTTTGGAGGTCAGAACTGGGCAGAGGACTGCACTTGGCTGCGTGGAGATAGCCTGACGGAGCTAGGGGGCGGTGCACCACACCAAGGGAGTACTGGAAGAAGTCTGGGCCCACCAAAGAGGAAGGTGCCATTGCTGTGGGGTGCACAAGGAAAGAGGAGGGATCGCCATAGTAGTTTCTTTCTCTGCATGTGCTCTCAGGCAACAGGGCACCACCTATACAAGCTTTGGTATGGGCATGAGCCATCACCTCCATCTCCCAAGGCAATAGAAATAAAAACAAAAAATAAACAAATAGGGAACTTCCCTAGTGGTTCAGTGGCTAAGACTCCACGTTCCCAAGGCAGGGGCCCCAGGTTCGATCTCTGGTCAAGGAACTAGATTCCACATGCAGCAATTAAGTGGTCGCATGCCTCAACTAAAGATCCCGCATGCTGCAATGAAGACTGAAGATCACTGCAACTAAGACCCAGCACAGCCAAATAGATGGGGAGGGAGATGGGAGGGGGGGCATCAGGATGGGGAACACATGTAAATCCATGAGTGATTCATGTCAATGTATGGCAAAACCCACTACAATATTGTAAAGTAATTAGCCTCCAACTAATAAAAATAAATGAAAACAACAACAACAAAAAAACAAAAACAAATAGGACCTAATCAAGTTTACAGAAACAATAAAAAAATGAAAAGACAACCTATGGAATGGGAAAAAATACTTGCAAATGATGCAATGGACAAGGGCTTCATCTCCAAAACATACAAACAGCTCTTATAACTCAACAACACAAGAACCAACCCAATAGGAAGAAAAAGCAGAAGACCTTAACTGACATTTCTCCAAAGAAGACATATAGATGGCCAGTACGCACATGAACACATGCTCAACATCACTCATTATTAGAGAAGCACAAATGAAAACTACAATGAGGTACAACGCCACACCAGTGAGCATGGCCATTATTAAAAAGTCTACAAAGAACAAATACTGGAAAGGGTGTGGAGAAAGGGGACTCTCCGACCCTACTGGTAGGAATGTAAGTTGGTGCAGCCACTGTGAAAAACAGTATGGTGATTCTTTACCAAACAAAAAACAAAATTAGCATATGATCCAGAAACCCCACTCCTAGGCATATACCCAGACAAAACTGTAACTCAAAAAGATACATGTACCCCTATGTTCACAGCAGCACTATTCCCAACAGCCAAGACATGGAAACAATCTAGGTGTCCATCAACAGACGAATGGATAGAAGATGTGTTACATATAAAAAATGGAATATTCTGAGCCATAAAAAAGAATGAAACAATGCCATTTTCAGTGACATGGATCCAACTATAGATATATCATACTAACTGAAATAAGTCAGAAAGAGAAAGATAGATACCATATGATATCACTTAGACATGAAATCTAAAATATGGCACAAATGAACCAAAATAAGAGACTCAAACACAGAATACAGGCCCATGGTTGCCAAGGGGGAATGGGGGAGGGAGAGGGATGAACTGAGAGCTAGGGGTTAGTAGATGCAAACTATTACACTGAAAGTGAAAGTGAAAGTCACTCAGTCGTGTCCAACTCTTTGTGACCCCATGGACTATACAGTCCATGAAATTCTCCAGGCCAGAATACTGGAGTGGGTGGCCGTTCCCTTCTCCAGGGGATCTTTCCATCCCAGGGACCGAAACCCCAGGTCTCCTGCATTGCAGTCAGATTCTTTACCAGCTGAACCACAAGGGAAGCCCAAGAATACTGGAGTGGGTAGCCTATCCTTTCTCTAATGGATCTTCCTGGCCCAGGGTCTCCTGAATTGCTGGCAGATTCTTTAACAACTGAGCTATCAGAGAAGCCCAAACTATGACATTGAGAATGGATAAACAACACTGTCATACTATACAGTAGAGGGAACTATATCCAATCTCTAGGGATAAACCATAATGAAAAAGAATATAAAAAAGAATGTATATATGCTTATAACTGAGTCACTTTGCTGTACAGCAGAAATTAGCACAACACTGTAGATCAACTATTTTTCAATAAAAAATTATGAAAATAAAAAGTTCATTAGTAAAGGCAAATACATAGTAAAGGTAGCAAATCAACCAAGTACAAAACTAGTAGCAAGTTCATAAGACAAAAGCAGTAAAATCATCTATATCCTCATTAAGGGATAAAAAAACAAAAAGATATAAAATACTACGTCAGAAACAGTAATTGTAGGGGGACTGGAATAAAAATAAAGGTTGATATAATGCATTTGAAATAAGAGATCAGCAACTTGAAACAATCATGTATATATATAGATGACTACATATAAACCTCATGATAACCACAAACCAAAAAATTTGCAACAGGAAAGAAAAAAGAGAAAGGAATCTAAACATAACACTAAATATGGTCATCAGAGTGGAAGAGAAAAAAAAAGAAACAATAAAAAACAGAAAACCAGTCCCCAAACAACTTGCAAAATGGCAATAAGTACATATCAATAACTATCAATAATTACTTTAGGACTTCCCTGGGAGTCCAGTAATTAAGAACATGCCTACCAGTGTAGGGGACACAGGTTCCATCCCTGGTACGGGAAAACTCCACATGCCGTGGACCAAACAAACCTATGCACCACCACTACTGAGCCTGTGCCCTAGAGCCCACGCACTGCAACTGTTGAAGCCCCCCGGCCTTAGAGTCCACGCTCCTCAACAAGAGAAGCCAACACAATGGGAAGCCCATGCACTACAGCTGGAGAGTAGTCCCTGCTCACGGCAGCTAGAGAAAACCCAAGTACATCAAGGAAGACTCAGCAAAGCCAAAAATAATAAAGTTAACTAAAAATAAGTACATACATAAAGCCAACTTTATTATTTTAAATAATACTTAAATGTAAATAGATTAAATGCTCCAATCAAAAGACACAGCTGAACAGATACAAAAACCATATTTATACTGCCTATAAGAGACTCACTTCAGATTTAAAGACACACACAGGGGGACTTCCTTGGTAGTCCAGTGGTTAAGAATCCGCTTTGAAATACAAGGGACGCGTTTTTTTTTTTTTTTAAGTTCTACCAGTTTATCGCTACCAGCCCATCTCCGTCCACCCTCCTCATGCATGTGTGCTCAGTCACGTAACACCATGGATTGCAGCCCACCAGACTCCTCAGTCCATGGACTTTTCCAGGCAACAACACTGGAATAGGTTGCCATTTCCTTCTCCAAGGGATGTGGTTTTGATCCCTGGTCAGGGAACCAAGATCCAACATGCCACGGAGCAACTAGGCCTGTGTGCCACAACTATGACTCAGTGCAGCCAAAACTAACAAACTAAATAAATAAATATTTAAAAACAAACAAACAAAAAACACAGACTGAGAGACAGAGAATGGAAAACAGTATTCCAAACAAATGAAAAACAAGAGAGCCAGGGAGCAACAGACACACCTATCAACAGAACAGAGAGCCCACAAATAAACCACATATGGTCAATTAATCTATGACAAAGGAGAACATACAGTTTCTTCAATAAATATACTGGGAAAACTGGTATCTACAAATAAAGGAATGAAATTTGAACATTTTCTTACACCATACATAAAAACAAACACAAAATTGATTAAAGATCAAAATATAACACTGAACACCATAAAACTCCTAGAGTAAACCATAAGTAGAACACTCCTTGACCTAAATCATAGCAACTTTTTGAATTTATCTCCTAAGACAAAAGAAACAAAAATAAACAAATGGGACATAATTAAACTTAAAGCTTCTGCACAGCAAAGAAAACCACGGCTAAAAAAGACCTACTCAATGGGAGAAAATATTTACAAATGATATGACCCGTAAGGAGTTCTTAATAATATCCAAAATATACAAACCACTCATACAACTACATTAAAAAATGAGCCAACATCCTAAGAAGACATATAGACATGTCAATCCAAAGATTGACAGGCACATGAAAAGATGCTCAACACTGCTAATCATCAGAGAAATGCAAATAAAAACCACAATGAAATATCACCTCACACATGTCAGAATGGCTATCATCAAAAAGACCACAAATAACCAATGTGGGCAAGACTGTGAAGAAAAGGGAACACTTGTATACTGCTAGCAGGAATGTGTATTGGCATAGCCACTGGGGAAAATAGTATGGAGGTTCCTCAGAAAACTGAATATAGAGTTACCATATGATCCAGCAATTGCATTCCTGGATATATATCCAAAGAAAACAAAAACACCACTTTGAAAAGGTATGTGCACCCCAATGTTCACAGCAGCATTACTGACAAGAGCCAAGATATGGAAGCATCCCAAGTGTTCGTCAAGAGATGAATGGATAAAAATGTTCTATGTGTGTCTGTGTATAAAGGAATACTATTCAACCATAAAAAAAGAAAACTTGCCATTTGCAATAACATAGATGATGAACCTAGAGGATATGATATCTAGTGAAATAAGCCAGAAAGAGACATACGTATGCTATTTATATGTGGAGTCTAAAAAATAAAGCAAACTAATTACTATAACAAGACAGACTCACAGATATAGAAAGCAAAAGCAGTGGCTACCAATGGGGAGAGGAAAGGGGGGAGGGGCAAAATAGGGGCAGGGGATAAGAAGTGTAACTACTAGGTATACATAAGTTACAAGGATATATTTTACAGGACAGGGAATACAGCCAATATTTTATAATAACTATACATGGAGTATAATATATAAAAATCTGAATAATTATATCATACATCTGAAACTAATATAATATTGTAAATCTACTATAAGTCAGTTTTTTTAAAAAGCAAACAGTGACAAATGTTAATAATACATAAGTCTGTGCTAAGAGCATACAGCATTCTTTGTACCATATTTATTCTTGCAACTTCTCTAGCTTTAGAATTATTTCCCAAAAACAAGCCGAAACAAGACAAAACTGAAAGGAAAGCCTGTAGTTCTATTCAGGGATTATCCCGCGTTCACCACTGCATTCCAGAGTCTGACCTAGTACCTGCTCAAATGTTTGCTACATAATGAAGAATGAATTTCACAATACTAAAGCAATCCAGCTAGTAAGATAAGAAAAATATACAGATGAACCTTGCCCCCTACCTTATGTACATCCCATCTCCCAATAAAAAACTGGGGGATCAGGGATCACCTATGTAATGACTTGTGAATGCTAAGGGAAAATGAAAAATAAGTTTAGGCTACTAAATCATTGGGTATAGTTTCTAGTTTGCCCCTTTTAAAGCCTCTCAGATCTGAAATGCTAAGAGATTCTACCAGTTTAAGCTTTAATTTAAAATGTAAGTATTTACACAAGAGAATATTATTCAGCCATTAAAAGAATATATTTGAATCAGCTCTAATGAGGTGGATGAAGCTGGAGCCTATTATACAGAGTGAAGTAAGCCAGAAAGAAAAATACCACTACAGTATACTAATGCATATATATGAAATTTAGAAAGATGGCAACGATAACCCTGTATGCGAGACAGCAAGAGACACAGATGTATAGAACAGTCTGTTGGACTCCATGGGAGAGGGCGAGGGCAGGATGATTTGGGAGAATGGCATTGAAACATGTATATTATCATATGTGAAATGGATCTCTAGTCCAGGTTCGATGCATGAGACAGGGTGCTCCGGGCTGGTGCACTGGGAAGACCCAGAGAGATGGGATGGGGAGGGAGGTCGGGGGCAGGGCTCAGGATGGGGAGCACATGTACACCCATGGCGGATTCATGTTAATGTATGGCAAAACCACTACAATACTGTAAAGTAATTAGCCTCCAATTAAAATAAATTAAAAATAAAATAAAATAAAATGTAAGTATTTAAAGTCTTTAGTGTTTATTTAACTTTTTTTTCCAGAAACAAGGTTTGAATTTTCCACCTTTTTAATCAAAACAAACACTACCTGCTATTTTCAACTGGGTGAGTAACCTTGCCAAGTCACTGAAGCACTAAGGCAGTGCAGTCCAATTAAATCATAACGTGATTCGTTTAAATTGTCCTAGGAGTTACAATAAGTAAAAAGAAATAGGTGAAATTATTAATAATTCGAATATATTTAATCCAAGACAGCAAAAAGACTATTGTTTTTAACATAAATTCAATATAAACATCACTGATAATTCACAAATTTTTTTTCAAACTAAGTCCTGGGAGCGCAGTGTATACTTTATAATGCATTGCAAGGGCTCAGTATCCACCTGAAGTTACTACCCTCTTCCAACAACAAAAGAGAAGACTCTACACATGGACATCACCAGATGGTCAATACCAAAATCAGATTGATTATATTCTTTGCAGCCAAAGATGGAGCAGCTCTACACAGTCAGCAAAAACAAGACCAGGAGCTGACTGTGGCTCAGATCATGAACTTCTTATTGCAAAATTCAGACTTAAATTGAAGAAAGTAGGAAAAACCACTACACTATTCAGGTATGATCTATATCAAATCCCTTATGATTATACAGTGGAAGTGACAAATAGATTTAAGAGATTAGATCTGATAGAGTGCCTGAAGAACTATGGATGGAGGTTCATGACACTGTACAGGAGACAGGGATAAAGATCATCACCAAGAAAAAGGAATGCAAAAAGACAAAATGGTTCTGAAGAGGGCTTACAAACAGCTGTGAAAAGAAGTGAAGCAAAAGGCAAAGGAGAAAAGGAAAGATATACCCATCTGAATGCAGAGTTTCAAAGAATAGCAATGCAAAAAAATAGAGGAAAACAATAGGATGGGAAAGACTAGAGATCTCGTCAAGAAAATTTGAGATACCGAGGGAACATTTCATGCAAAGATGGGCATAACTGAAGCACAGAAAAGGTATGGACCTAAGAGAAGAAGAAGATATTAATAAGAGGTGACAACAACACACAGAACTGTACAAAAAAGATCTTCATGACCCAGATAAACACGATGCTGTGATCACTCACCTAGAGCCAGACATCCTAGAACACAAACTCAAGTGGGCCTTACGAAGCATCACTATGAACAAAGCTAGTGGAGGCGATGGAATTCCAGTTGAGCTATTTCAAATCCTAAAAGATGATGTGGTCAAAGTGCCACACTCAACATGCCAACAAACTTGGAAAACCCAGCAGGGGCCACAGGACTGGAAAAGGTCAGTTTCGTTCCAATCCCAAAGAAAGGCAATGCCAAAGAAAGTTCAAACTGCCAAACAACTGCACTCATCTCACACACTAGCAACATAATGCTCAAAATTCTCCAAGCCAGGCTTCAACAGTAGGTAAACTGTGAACTTCTAGATGTTCAAGCTAGATTTAGAAAAGACTGAGGAACCAGAGATCAAATTGCTAACAGTCATTGGATCATCAAAAAAGCAAGACAGTTCCAGAAAAACATGTACGTCTGTTTTATTGACTATGCCAAAGCCTTTGACTGTGTGGATCACAACAAACTGTGGAAAATTCTTCAAGAGATGGGACTACCAGACCACCCAATCTGCCTCCTGAGAAATCTCTATGCAGGTCAAGAAGCAACTGATAGAACTGGATATGGAACAACATAACAGCCTGGTTCCAAATCGGGAAAGGAGTACATCAAGGCTGTATGTTGTCACACTGCTTATTTAACTTATATGCAGAATACATAATGTGAAATGCCAGGCTGGATGAAGCACAAGCTGGAATCAAGATTTCCAGGAGAAATATCAATAACCTCAGATATGCAGATAACATCACCCTTATGGCAGAAGCAAAGAAGAACTAAAGAGCCTCTTGATGAAAGTGAAAGAGGAGAGTGACAAAGCTGGCTTAAAACTCAACATTCAAAAAACTAAGATCATGGCATCCAGTCCCATCATTTCATGGCAAATAGATGGAGAAACAATGGATACAGTGATAGACTTTATTTTGGGGGGATCCAAAATCACTGCAGATGGTGACTGCAGTCATGAAATTAAGACACTTGCTCTTTGGAAGGAAAGCTATGACCAACGTAGATAGCATATTAAAAAGCAGACACATTACTTTGCCAACAAAGGTTCATCTAGTGAAGGCTATGGTTTTTCCAGTAGTCATGTATGGATGTGAGAGTTGGACTATAAAGACAGCTGAGCGCCAAAGAATTGATGCTTTTGAATTGTGGTGTTGGAGGAGACTCTTGAGAGTCCCTTGGACAGCAAGGAGATCCAACCAGTCCATCCTAAAGGACATCCATCCTGAATATTCTTTGGAAGGACTGATGCTGAAGCTGAAACTCCAGTACTTTGGCCACCTGATGCCAAGAACTGACTCACTGGAAAAGACCCTGATGCTGGGAAAGACTGAAGGCAGGAGAAGGGGACGACAGAGGATGAGATGGTTGGATGGCATCACCGACTCCGTGGACCTGAGTTTGAGCAAGTTCCAGGAGCTGGTGATGGACAGGGACGCCTGGTATGCTGCAGTCCATGGGGTCACAAAGAGTCAGACACAACCAGGCAACTGAACTGACTGACCTTACTGGTCAGCGCAACTCTAAGGCCTTCGGATTTTGATTTTAAATTACAGGCTAAGAGCTACAACTCTTAAGATTCCCCAAGTCAGTATCTTCTTTAAGAGTATACAATTTACTGGGCACAGGGCCTAGCACAGACGAGGTGTTCAATATTTCTTAGGTGAAATGAACAAAATGCAATTCATTACATTTAATGATAAGAATGACTTTATGGTCTTCCCTCATAAGTCAGTTGGTAAAGAATTTGCCTGCAATGCAAGAGACCCTGGTTTGATTCCTGGGCCAGGAAGATCCGCTGGCGAAGTGATAGGCTACCCACTCCAGTAATCTTGGGCTTCCCTTTTGTCTCAGATGGTAAAGAATCCACCTACAATATGGAAGAACTGGGTTCGATCCCTGAGTTGGGAAGACCCCTTGGAGAAGGGAAAGGCTACCCACTCTAGTATTCTGGTCTGGAGAATTCCATGGACTGTATAATCCATGAGGTTGCAAAGAGTTGGACACCAATGAGCGACTTCTGCTTCATGCTTCATGACTTCAGGTAATCAAATCTGCTGATATTTATAGAAATGATAATGGCTTTCCTACCAAAAAGGGATTTAACCACATCCAGACAACCTGATGGCTATTTAATTATCATCAATAAAGAGCTTCAGAAGCACCCAAAGGCTTCACTCAAGCTTTCCCAGGGGCTTCAAAGAACAGTTTTTATTAATTTTTCAACCCTGCTTTCAAGTCCTTAAAATATAAGGGCAAAACAACTGTCTTTTTATAAGAAAGAAAAACAAAGGTCAATAAAAACAAGGATATTTCAGATGTCAAGAGCCTGGGATCCATAGACTACTTCACACCTCTTTGGGGTTTCTAGCTCCTGGCTAGCTGTATTACCATTTAGACCCTCAGGTGCACTGAGACCAAAGTTACTACTGCCTTTATCACCATTCTTTATCAGCTACCATTTACTGAACAACTATGGTATGTCCTGAAAAGTAGTTATAATTACCTCACTTTACAAATACAAAATCAAACTCAGAGAATGGGCACATGGCAGATTCGTGACTCAAACCCAAACCTGCCTTCTTCGATGTTTTTTCTTTCCACAATGTCACTGGTAGCTATCAAGGATGTTCCCAGCTGAGTGATGTCAAGCACTCTTCTTTCACTAGCTGGTAGGGGGAAAAGATAGCAAACTCTCACCAATTTATCATCCAAATAGCGGGGTACAGGTGTGTAGGATGTGGAAGGCAGAGAGGGCAGGAAAGAATCCTTCTGCAAATAAGCTGTTTTCAGACATACAAGAAACAGCTGAAGGGGAAAAGCTGCCATTTTCTTTTTTAAGGATTACAAATACTTGCCTTCGAAAAAACATTACAAAGCATCTTTACAATTGAGGCCAACAGCTTGCTAACCCACAAAGATGGCTACCATCTGAAACGATTATAATAGTAGACCTACTTTTCACAAGGAGTAGGAATCTAAACTGATAAAAGCTCATTCTCTTCAAGGGATTGTGTGAATAATCTTAAATATAAGTAGTCTGCTCTATACAAACATTCACTCACATAAGCAGTAACTAACATGAATAATCATTACATATTTCACAATATATGACATTCTCAAATAAACTTGACTTTTGGGGATGATAAAATACTGAAATACTTTTTAAAAAGCTATTTCCTTTCTGCTCAGAGGGAGGTTAGGCCAACAGATAGTTTACAAACAGAAAATATTCCAACCAATAAGATCAATCAATTTCTTAAAAAAAAAAGTTTTATAGTAAAGTACTACACTGGATTTGTGTATTTAATCTCATAGAATACAACTAAAATTATACACTGTCATATAGGATCTCATATTATAGATTTGAATGATTCAGATTAAAACATACAATTGATTCCTGCTCATATATACTACAGTATTCAACAACAATGAAAAACACATACAGACTTTATTACTTAACAATATTATAATGGGCTGCTACTTTTCATATCATATTAAAATGAGTCATGATGTTACACCTTAAAACCAGCCAGAAGATGCAAGTAGTATTTGAATTGTACTAGGACATAGGCAAACTCCTGGGACACCCCTGAAAACACCCCCACTACACCACAGATGGCCACAGCTGTGGACTGTGGAGCTGTGTAGGCGGTAACCCTAGATCAAGAAGGAACAAATATCGAAGGCATAAACCCTACAACTGTCACAGAGTTCCAAAGCCACAAAAATCAGGAGATTCTGTAGCATTGAGCCTTTGATGCCTGCAAGCTTTGCAGGATTCCTTATTTCTTAGGGCACTACAGCAACTGGAGGGCTGGGATGGTATGTTTACCTAAGGCATCCTCCAGTGGTGCAGAATTTGTCTCAACAGAATTCCTCCTTCCAACCACAGAGGAAGTTCCCCCAGAGCTCTACTCTGATGCCGCAATTCTCTACACTATAGAAGATGAACTCAACACCTAGCGCTTTGTCTTCACAGCCTTTTCTGAGCTCAGCAAATATTCAGGGCTGTGATGACCCTAACTGCTTACCTCTGCCAAAATTTTAGCTCATTTTCTGAGATAACTACGTCACAGGTTATAACCCAATGGTCTGTGGGCCAAAACCAGCCCACCAATCTGTTGGGTTTGGCTTTGGTGTGATAAAAAGAAAAAAAGTTGAGCCACACTTTAGGACAATTTTACATAAAACTTTGGGTATCCAGCTTTTGTCTAAAAAGTCAGATTTACCAGGAGTAGTCAACAACCAGCTGAACCTAAGGACACATACTTTCTAGTGTGCCTAATCCCTACACTCCCCTCACGTGTCCCAGACAGAGGCCATGCCTTACTCCATTCACTGACATACTTGTTGGGTCTCTTGACAGCTGAAATGTGTTCAATAGAGAAGCTGAAAGGTAGTATTAGTCTGCCTAGTGTGTCTCAATAGTATGCCACTGACGTGGTAACGTGAGGCACAATGATTCACCATGCAAGTCCGCTGCACGTGACACAAGGTGTTTGGCATTCTGGTCTCCCCCTGGAAAATCCCAATAGCACCTCCAAACGGCCCCAGGAAAGGTAACACTATCTCTGGCTGACAATCACTGCTAGCATGTTAAGTTTAGTGAGGTGAGCATTTCCCAGGTTTGAAAAAAAGTTAGCCTTTTCGTGAGAGAACTTTTAAGATAATCTTTCAGTCGAAAGTTAAGAGGATTTTTCATACATATACCCGTAAGGATGCTACCAAAAAACAAGTGAGAAATAGGAATAGGATAGTTATTATTTCCCCTAAATGAGCCTTCCAAATAATTTCTAAAACTATCCTACAGGATTTTCATTCATATTAGAAACTATTTTGACAGTCACATATTCACTGCATCTATCTCAAATTGTTATATTCTCAAGAGACTGTAGACCAAAGTAATATTCATATTCAAAGATTCATCAAAGCTATTTTCAAGTTAAATATAAATCCCCAGAAAGAAACAGAAGCATATTCAGATTAAATGGAAGCTTAACGCCCCTCCCCATGAGTATCTACTTGCCAGCTGCCACCTATACAGGACATACCATACATGCCACTGCCTGCCTTCCCCCACCAATCTCCCCAACAGAAATAAAAATAAAGGTACTTGGTATTTCCTCCCAATTCCCAGGCTGGTAACAAAGAGGTTGGATATTAAAAGATAAACAAAGCTTAAAGACCTTATATAGTGGTAATGGACAAAAGAAATGGGAAAGCCTTGATTCTTACTTATTAGAAATATTTTGTTCAATTAAGAATGAGTTGGTGGTAGGAGAGAAAATGGTATCTTGTTTAGAGAAATCAAAGATTTCCTTTATAAAGTGACTTTAAAAATATTTCAAGAACATTCTAGAAAAGGCAAAACAATAGAAGGCAGTAAAAAGACTAACAGTTGCCAGAGGTTTGTGGGGAGGATAGGAGGGCTCATAGGTGAAATATAACAGATTTTTAGGACAGTGAAATAATTCTGCATCATACTGTAATGGGAGGTACAAGACATTATGCACTTGTCAAAACCCATAGAACTTTTTAACACTAAGAACCAACCTTAAAGTACACAAATTTTTAAAAATCTTTTAGAAGTCCCAGGAAGGAATGGAGACCATATGACAAAATCTAACTTCATTACTAGCATAGGAAACAGTTATCATTGCAGGGGATGGGGGAAAGCTGCCAATCTAAATAACTTTGGAGTAGTCTCTAAAGCTAAAGACAAAAGGAACTGTACATGAGTATTGTATTCCAGCTGATCAAGCTGCACAGGGGTCCAGGTTAACAAAACTGATACACAACTATGTATGTACAATGGGATTAAACTAAGTAAATGGACGGTGAATGATGGGAGCCAGATTCCTCACTGTTGGGGTGGGAGGTTGCAGAAAAGCAAGGGGAGGAGGCTAGAATGACCTATGTCATAATGGATTAGACTTGGAGACATCAATATGAACTCATGTTTACCTACACACACACGCACATACACAGAGAGAAATGAACAAACAGAAATACTTACAGATAGGCATAAATATACAGGTAACATATACATAGGATTTCAGCTAAGAGGGCCTAGAAACAGGAAAACCCTAGTAGCCACATGCACACCTAGCACCCAGATCTTCATTTCCAACATTATCTAATAAAAGAAACCTGGTCTTTTAGTAACAGAAAGTAAGGACATGTTCCAAAAACAAGAAAACAAAGAAAAACCAAGAAACACATGAAGATGAGGGCATGCCAGAGTGAAACAGGAGCCAACCAAGAGAGTTCCTAATGGCCAAAACATAAAAAAGTTGAGCAACAAAATAAATAAGGTGGTATTGGATTATGACCCACCATAGAAAAGAAATATCCATAAACCCGAACTGATAAACAAATGACTGAATAAATAAATAAATAAATCTCCCATGTAGAATTCCCAGTAATTTATGTAGAACACCCTCAAGAAGATAGAGCAAACTTCCCACTCCTTAGAACTAAGATAGGACTACACTTAGTGACTTACTTCTAAACAACACAGCATGGAACAGAGTTTTTATTTTAAAAAAAGTTAACTTCAGCGCAGAGAAACTTGACAAATATATTCTTAGCCAGGTTACAGAGTAAACATTAACAGTGATAAATCATGATGATAGCATGTACCCTTTATATAACGTAATGAGAATGGTACTTTACTTCTATGGTCTTCCTCCCCCAAACCCATAACCCCAGTCTAACCATGAGAAAAACATCAGATAAATCCTAATTGAGGGACATTCTATAAAATACCTGATCAATTATCTTCAAAACTGACAAAGTCATCAAAACAAGGAAAGTCTGAGAAACTGTCACAGCCAAGAGGAGCCTAAAAAGACATGACGATAACTGAAATAGGGTACCCTGGTGGGATCCTGAAAGAGAAAAAATACATTAGGTTAAAAACTAAGGAAATCTGCATAAGATATAAATTTTAGTTAATAACAGTTTTAATATTGGTTAATTAATTGTAACAAGTATACCATGCTACTGTAAGTTATTAGTAACAAAGGAAATCGAGTGCAGGGTATAAAGGAACTATTAACTTCTCGATTTTTCTGAAAAACTAAAACTGTTCTAATAAACAAACTTTGGTTTTTAAATTACCTCAAAATGGTTTATGAGCCGTGGCACAGGACTCTTATTCACATCTCCAGCTCTCAAAGCACATTCTTTTCAGTAGACTGGAAATCTGATAAAATGAGGAGATAAGTTGTCCTTTTATTAACTTCCTAACTCAGTACAGTGACTTAAGCAGACAGGGTGCTAGACCACACTTCTGGGGCAAGTGGTTCTTTCCCAAGTATCATCATAATCAGACTCTTCTTTTCCTTTAGGTCACAAACATCTTCTACAGTAAATTTTACATTATCCCACAGAATAGAGCAGTTCAGAAAGACAAAAAGTCCACTGCTTGTTTTCTCATAAGGCTTGTGTAACACACCTGGTTGTGATTTACCACCTTGAGCTCCCCATTCCATCAAGAGTAGAAAGGATGAAGCCCAGGCCTATCAAGCATGTACAAAATTTTCAATTACACAGGCAAATAGTATATAACTTTTAAAACAATGCTACTGTATAACCCATTTCTGCTCCACGAAGAACAATTTTTATATACAATAGTGACCTTACTGGCTTATTTTGACAGATGAGCATTCTTTCTCTCCACCATTTAGAAACTATATTCATTCTTAGTAAATCTTAATAATTCAACGTCAACCTTATCATTTTAGGGCAAATACTGGCTTGTATTACATATCAGAGTCATCATGCATATAAGTTTCCAATTAACCTACTGACTCAACCTCTTTATAACCACAGCAGAGCTAAAATAACATTTCCTGTTTATAATGTATTTTTTCAGTGTTTTACTATATATTTAACTTCTCAGTTACTTTACCTTAAATAGTACCTGAAAACTTAACTTCAAGTATGAGCAAGAAGTGCTTGTACCTACATGAAGTCTGTTTTCTACCATGTGAAATAGCTTTTTCACATGTCTGATATGACAAAAATCCACCCCGCATTCATGTTAACCTTATCCCCATTGACTTTAATCAGAACAGTTTTCTCTCCTTCCTAAATGACTATAAAAGCTATTGTGTGTTTGTTACCATATTGAGCACCTGAAATAATGTTTATCAACTTTTTATTTTCCTCTGGGTTTTATAACTGTAAACCTTGAGAACCAAACATGTTCTTTGACCTACAGTGCCTTGTGCACACTAAATAAATAAATATATAAAGTTCCAAATAAGTGCTTTGGTTGAGGTGTTCCAAGGTCTTCCTTAGGTCAGTTATTAAAAGACATCATCTAAAAAGACACAGGACAACCTACTGGTAACCTATACAACAGGCAAATCATCTTGACATTTTATTACTTCAAGAGTTTACTTTGAACAGTGTTTTACAAATGGTGGGCTGTGACAGTAAACTGTCTAGTTTATTGTCTAGGTGATTAGTATTTAGGGAAATAAATATAATAGAAAATATCAGAGTGCTTCAAACTTGGGGCTTCCCAGGCTTGATCCCTGTGTCAGGAAGATCCCCTGGAGAAGAAAATGGCAAGCCAATCCAGTGTTCTCACCTGGAGAATCCCATGGACAGAGGAGTCTGGCAGGTTACAGTCCATGGGGTCGCAAAGAGTTGGACATGGCTTCACACTTAGTTCAGTAAATATTGACTCAAAAAATTGGTATATGTGTACTAGATCAAGATTAAAATGTTTTTCTTGAAATTGGGAACTTAATAGATTTTTTTCATTGATGCCAATAATTAGGAATTGAATAATATTAGATCAGAAATGAAAATGTCTATTTAAGATGTGTGACTAAAGTAAAAGCATATGGAAAGGTTATTTTAAAATTAAATGAATTATATATCTAATAAGTTTATTGTGAAAGTAATAATGTTAAGAGCAACACAAGAATTATAGGCTATGTGCTTTTTTAAGTTATCAGTAAAACTTTAGTAATTAAAAAAAAAAGATTAAAATGTTTTTCTTACTATGGGCTGCTTTGAGAAATATGGACTTAGACTATGAACTATGATGAGATATTCTAGCTTCTGTAGGAAAATTATTTACTACCTTTATTTTTTTTATCTGAATAGATGGCACCTTTCTAATTAACAAAGTGGAGTCATTTGAAACACATCAGGATATGACAGTTGGAACAATTCTATTATGAATTTTCATGAGACTTTATTTTTTGCAAAAGCAACCTCAATTTGTTCTGTGTAGCTCCCACAAACACTTTAGGAGACTCCTGCCTTTCTTAAAGATAAAAAAATGTGAGTTTTCAATCTCATTAACCCAGAAATTAAAGATCAGAAACTGTGGTAATTTCTGATTGGAAAGATTAACAACAAAAAAAGCCATTTTAAATATTTATTTTACAATGTCTAACCTTCAATACTCCTGAATCCATTTTTCATTTATTTAATAAAATCAGAGCACTCAGCTTGGAGATAAAGAAGGCCAATACCCTCAAAGTGAGAGAAATGCACTGAGACAGACAACAGAGTGAGGTTAAATCCTATAATTTGCCAGTAAAAGAATTAATTAAGAACCAAAAAAAAGGGGGGTGGGGAGCAAAGCTTCATGGAGATGACGACATTTAAACTGGGTTGCAAAGAGCAGGATTTTTAAAAATAAAAACCATAGAATTATAAAGTTGGAAAGAAATCTACATATCATCTAACACAGTGTTTCTCAACTGGGGATGCGTTTTGCCTCACAAGGCACATTTGGCAATGTCTGGAGACATTTCTGTTTGCCATACTTGGGAAAGCTGCTGTTGGGATGTGGTGGGCACAGGTCAGGGATACTGCTCATCATTCTACAGTAAACAGGACAACCCCCGTTAACAAAGGATCGTCTAGCCCAGTATGTCAAGAGCTCCGAGACTGAGAAATCCTGAACCCAACCTCCATACAATGCTCTTGTTTCACACAAGAAGATAACTGAAGGTTGCTGCTGCTGCTGTGTCGCTTCAGTCATGTCTGACTCTGTGCAACCCCTTAGACGGCAGCCCACCAGGCTCCGCTGTCCCTGGGATTCTCCAGGCAAGAATACTGGAGTGGGCTGCCATTTCCTTCTCCAATGAGTGAAAGTGAAAAGTGAAAGTGAAGTCGCTCAGTCGTGTCCGACTCTTCGTGACCCCATGGACTGCAGCCTACCAGGCTCCTCTGCCCATGGGATTTTTCAGGCAAGAGTACTGGAGTGGGTTGCCATTGCCTTCTCCAACTGAAGGCTAGAAGGATTTAAAAACTTGCTAGAAAGCTAAGACTACAAAACAGGTCTCATAACATCTCCAGTGTTTAATTCACAACACATACCCACATATGTGATTACACTAGAAAACAGATGTTAAAAACAATAGGAACATTATTATAAGGAAGAAAAATAAACTATCCATAGACATCAAAGCTGACACTGTTATACTGTTGTTCTTCAGTCACTCAGTCATGTCCAACTCTGCAACCCCATGGACTGCAGCACATCAGGCTTCCCTTCACCATCTTCCTGAACTTGCTCAAATTCATGTGCTTTGAGTCAGTGATGCCATCCAACCATCTCATCTTCGGTCGTCCCCTTCTCCTGCCTTCAATCTTTCCTAGCATCAGGGCCTTTTCTAATGAGTCAGCTCTTTGCATCAGTGCTTCCAATGAATATTCAGAGTTGATGTCCTTTAGGACTCACTGGTTTGACCTCCTTGCAGTCCAAGGGACTCTCAAGAGTCTTCTCCAACACCACAGTTTGAAAGAAATCAATTCTTCAGTGCTCAGCCTTCTTTACAGTCCAACTCTCACATCCATACATGACTACTGGAAAAACCATAGCTTTGACTATACAGATCTTTGTTGGCAAAGTGCTGTCTCTATTTTTTAATACACTGTCTTATGTTTGTCAAAGCTTTTCTTCCAAGGAGCAAACATTTTTTAATCTGTCACTACTTCCACTTTTTCCCCTTTCATTTGCCATGAAGTGATGGGACTGGATACCATTATCTTTGTTCTTTGAGTGTTGAGTTTTAAGCCAGTTTTTTCACTCTCCTCTTTCACCTTCATCAAGAGGCTCTTAAGTTTCTCTTCGCTTTCTGCCATATTGTTATACAGTCTTTCTTGATATAGATGTACTAATGGAATTAGGCTATAATACCATTTTAAAATTATACTTATTTTTTCATAATACTAGACTTTTCGTCTATATAACTCGTTTATTGAACATGTATCTGAGACTACAAATATTACAATAAAAACCAGCAAGTTGGAAGATAAGCATAGGCACACACACCCAGTTACTCCTTGGGGCAAAATGTCTTTTAAATCTCACCAGCTCAAACCATTGGGGTTCTGGGACCTGGGTAGGATTCAGCTCAGTTCAGTCACTCAGTCATGTCCAACTCTTTGCGACCCCATGGACTGCAGCATGCCAGGCCTCCCTGTCCATCACCAACTCCTGGAGTTTACTCACTCATGTCCATTGAGTCGGTGATGCCATCCAACCATCTCATTCTCTGTCGTCCCCTTTCTCCTCCTGCCTTCAATCTTTCCCAGCATCAGGGTCTTTTCCAATGAGTCAGTTCTTCACATCAGGTGGCCAAACTACTGGAGTTTCAGCCTCAGCATCAGTCCTTCCAATGCATATTCAGGACTGATGTCCTTTAGGATGGACTGGTTGGATCTCCTTGCAGTCCAAGAGATCTCAAGAGTCTTCTCCAACACCACAGTTCAAAAGCATCAATTCTTCAGTGCTCGGCTTTCTTTACAGCCCAACTCTCACATCCATACATGACTACTGGAAAAACCAGAGCTTTGACTAGATGGACCTTTGTTGGCAAAGTAATGCCTCTGCCTTTTAATATGCTGTCTAGGTTGGTCATAGCTTTTCTTCCAAGGAGCAAGTGTCTTTTAATTTCATGGGTAGGATTAGTCCTTTTTATTCAAAATCAACAGCTAAGTTACTCTTTCATCTGCTGATGAAGTTTCTAATAGCAAATGAAATGGACAAAGAACCTGCTCTGGGTCCTGATTTAGGGCCTAATTTTTAACATATGAACCTATCTGGACATCTATCTTTTATTTTTTCATCCTTGTTATTAAATGTACAAAAGGGATGCGGGCAAGTAGATGGAGTAAACAAACATGTTGACAGCAATACAGATTAGTTTTCAAAAAACTTTTCTGCTCTAATATGATTACAAAAACACACAAACACAGAAAACACATTCCTTATCTTCAATGTTTGAACTGGTCAAACTTCAACTAAAACACCTTGTCCAGTTTGACATGCAACAACAATTCAGGGTAAGAAAGAATAAAGAAAATGCTGAAGACACTGTCCTAAACAAATGAAAGACTAAAGAGGTATGATTCAAACTATGAAAGACTTAAGGAAGGCTACATGAGCAAGTGATACAGTATACAAATAAAAGATCAAGAAAAAGGAAAGCAGCCGTTTGTACACATTTACTACCTGAAATTTCAATGAATGATGTTTATATTCAATCAGTAACAAAATGTTCATCTGACTGCCTGAGCCACTCTGATCCCCTTCCCAGTCAGTCACCTCTAGTGCCTAAGGCACAGCTCACAATGGCCAAAGCTTTTCTGAGGTTTCTGCTTCATCCCTGGCAGACCAGCAGGGGTCCTTGCAGCACCGCATGATATACTAGTTATTAAATTTTGATGTGTTTGATTACAAAACTGTGCTAAGACAGTTTAAAGGCCACAGATCTTTAAATGACTCTATATGAGTCTATACAGACTCTATATTGAGTCTAATTTATTCTCTGGGAAAGTAGAAGAATGTTTAAAAAATTTCCATACCTCAAGTGAGCGCCACACCCTCAGCGCAAGACCCAACAGTGAAGAGGGTATGCTTGGGTTATTTTTCCCCTTTGTCTCCCCCTCCTCCACACCCCACTAAACCTTAAGAGAATTGCGACTGCTCACTTAGGACTGGCAGGCCCTCCCAATAAACCAATCCACAAAATCATTAATCTTCCATTCAATAACTTTTAACTTCCTCAGGAAGGAAGAAAAGTACTTTATTATAAGCCTTGGTGAAATAATATTAAGTCTTAACTAAAAAAGAAAGCAGTCTTCTTTCCCCACAGAGGATATTAACAACTCAAGAACTACCAAGATATTTTAGGTTAACCAACTAGTCTAAGTGAATGAGTAAAAAGTTCTTTGAGACAAAAGTTTCAGCTAATAATGGCAGAAGTGACCAATTTACAACACTATTTTGCAATTTTTAATTTAATAACTAATCCATACAATTGTAGGGCTTCCTTCCGTGGTGGCTCATAGGTAAAAATCCACCTGCCAAGCAGGAGCCTAGGGTTTGATCCCCGGATCATGAAGATCCCCTGGAGAAGGAAATGGCAACACATTCCAGTATTCTTGCCAGGAAAATCCCGAGCTCCTGTGTCCATGGGGTTGCAAAGAGTGGGCCATGAGTTAGCAACTAAACAGCAACCACCACCACCATGCAATTGCAGATAATGGATTGTAAAAGCATTAGGTGAAAATTGGGGCTTTGTGAAGGGATCAGGCTGTCAACATCTGAACCTTCTCATGCATCAAACAAACTGACTACAAAAATAAATTTTTTGAGATAACTAGGAAAACTTGAACATGGATTAAGAAGTATTATATATGTAATTAAGGAATCACTATCAAGTGCGTTGCATATGACAACACATTGCAGTCATGTATGAAAATGTGTTGTTTTACATACATGTCACCTAAGGATGAAATAATGTCTTGGATATGCCATAAATTCTCAGCAAAAAAGAGCAGTAAGGGGACGATGACACAACTATGGTGAAATGTTGATGAATGCAGCATAGATGTTCACTGAACTTTTTCTCCTGTACATTTCAAAATGTTCCAAATAAAAATTTAAAAAGAAAATGATCAACTGAAGGTCACTACAGAGTCCTTTAAGGAAGGAAAAAAACAATGTATTCAAAATAATACTTAAAAGCTGATGATTTTCATTCTTTTGTATAGAGATCACATAAAAAGAAGCTAAAAATACAGAAACTATTGAAAGGATTCTTAAGGCAGTCCAGAGATGATAAATCCTGAAAGAGACAAAACCATTATATTTAAAGTCAGTTAATATTAACTAATATTATGATTAATAATTATATTAATCAGAAATTATAAACATAGTTTACAATTATGTTAAATTCAAACTTTTAAATATTTATTGAATCTTTTTATATGCAAGGCCCTGCAATAAATAAGTGATAAGGCAAAATGGTGAAGCCCATGCCCTTTTTATTTTTTTAAGCTGCCCATGCCATATGTTAAAGCTTACTCTTGAGCTGGTTAAAAATAACATACGCACTCTGTACCCTGATAACAAAAAGAGTTCAGAGAAAGGAGAGATGGAGTCAAGTAAATCAAGTATACTGAAGAAAAATAAAGTAGACAACAGAAAAGATACAGGATTAAAAGAGAAGGAAGAGGGAAAAGTGCAAAGGTCTGAAATAGGAGGACATTCAAAAGATACTGGTACCAATCACAGTTCTATCAACATTTTAAAGCATGACAGTTTTGTGAATGAGATGGGGAAGAAAACCAATGAATGAACTTCCAAGAAAAGAAACCTTGGATAGTTAGAGGGAGGGCTTCCCTGGTGGCACAGACTCTAAAGAATCTGCCTGCAATATGGGAGACATGGGTTTGATCCCTGGGTTGGGAAGATCCCCTGCAGAAGGAAATGGCAACTCGCTCCAGTATTTTGCCTGGAGAATCCCATGGACAGAGGAGCCTGGCGGGCTACAGCCCCTGGTGTTGCAAAGAGTTGAAGTGACTTAGCAGAAGCAGCAGAACGACTGATTCATGTTGATGCTTGGCAGAAACCAACATAGTAAAGTAACTGTCCTTCAATTAAAAATAAATAAATTTAATTAAACATTAAAAAAAGAATCCTTGGATAGGGACAAAAAAATTACAGTGACAACAGTTCTCAAGAGAAAATGGAGTAGTACTAAATTTGAGGAGGATGCATCCTCATACCTGTAAACAAGTAATAACTGAATACTATATAAATGAAAAAGGTTCAAGTAAACAAGGGCATTTGATGTTCACAGTTGGATGGCATCAGTGATTCAATGGACATGAACTTGGGCAAACTCTTGGAGATGTTGACGGACGGGGAGGCCCCTTGGGCAAACTCTTGGAGATGTTGAGGGACGGGGAGGCCCAGCATGCTACAGTCCATGGGGTCACAAAGAGTCAGACACAACTTGGCAACTGAGCAAGAACAACAAAAATGTAAGATAACTGTTCAAGGCTTTCATTATAAGGATGCTGAAAATAAGATGTGAGCACCATTCAGAAGCAGAAGCACCACCAGACATATAGAAACACTGACACTACTGCTAGGAAAAGCTTCTGAGGCATAAAAGCTTTTTGCTTTCCATAAGATTCAGAGGATCAGACTCTGTGGGAGAAGGCGAGGGTGGGATGTTTAGAGAGAAGAGCGTCGAAACATGTATATTACCAAGGGTGAAACAGATCACCAGCCCAGGTTGGATGCTTGAGACAAGTGCTCGGGGCTGGTGCACTGGGAAGACCCAGAGGGATCGGGTGGAGAGGGAGGTGGGAGGGGGGATCGGGATGGGGAATACATGTAACTCCATGGCTGATTCATGTCAATGTATGGCAAAAACCACTACAAAAGTAATTAGCCTCCAACTAATAAAAATAAATGGAAAAAAAAAAGATTCAGAGGATCAAAACAAGTAAGATTTAGGCTAGGATCACATAAACAGTGATTAGAAAAGAAAGGAAAGCTTACAGAAAACACCCAGTAAGGTCAGAGACTTTGAGGTTAACCATGAGAGTGACAGGAAAGATGATAAGTACATTGGAAACAAAAGAGACATCTTTTTTAGAATTAGAAAAATTGAGGCATGAGCAAACAGGGAATGGGGTTAACTATCCATGTGGGGTGATAAAGGATCAGTGACAAAGCAAACTTTACAACAGAGCAGGGGGGTTGGCAAATTCTAGTGCACGACCATATTCTAGAAACGAGGTAAAGTGAGAGGCAGTGAGGATGGGATATGAAGGAATAATGTCCCATTATCTCAGTCTTTAGGACACAAGTCATGAGATCATTATATTACATGGTGCACAGAAAAAAGAAAGCATAATGTGACAAAACTGGGAAATCAGTGACATATATAGGCAAGTGTTAACTGGCCACAATAGCTGAAATGAAACACTGTAATAGTCACAGATGACATAAACCACTCACCAGCTGTGGGGCCACAGACAAGTTTCTTAACCTCTGTTAGCCCCTGTTTCCAAATCCTTTGCTTAATACCATACCTCACAAGATGTTGTAGAAATTAGTCTTACACAGAAGGAAAATGTCTGTAATTTGTAAAGCACCATATTCATTCAATAGGAAGCCTGCGGCTGCTGCTGCTAAGTCACGTCAGTCATGTCCGACTCTGTGCGACCCCACAGATGGTAGTCCACCAGGCTCCCATCCCTGGGATTCTCCAGGCAAGAACACTGGAGTGGGTTGCCATTTCCTTCTCCAGTGCATGAAAGTGAAAAGTGAAAGTGAAGTCGCTCAGTCATACCCGACTCTTCGCGACCCCATGGACTGTAGCCTACCAGGCTCCTCAGTCCATGGGATTTCCCAGGCAAGATTACTGGAGTGGGTTGCCATTGCCTTCTCCGAGAGGATGCTTGAGAGCTTTAATAATGCATTAAACAAGAATCTCAACAGAACTGCCTCCTTTTTTCTATTTCACCAAGACAAATGCATTATATTTGCAAATGGGCATACTAAAACAGAAGTCATAATGGTAATAGTAGAACCAGAAAACCATTCTTATCAACAAGTGGGGGAAAAACTTAATTGATATTGTATACCCCAATTTCAATATTAATTAAAAGGGACTTCACGTTCTGTCATTCCAAAGACTTATTTTTAGCTGAAACTTTAATTTGTCCATTGTCAAGGACTAGAAACTTGCCTAGGTGGAAGAGACTAAAATTCTGCTGAGTATTCAGATAACAATTTATTTATAATCACACACACACACACACACACACACACATATGGGCTGTAAACTTTTAATTAAAATGAACAAAGTTAACCAAGTGACTACAGCTACATCAAACAAAATTTAACGAAAACAAGGGTCTGAGTCTGACCTGGAAAATAAGACAAAATCATGTTCTGTCATAAGAGCCAAAGGGAAGGCTCCTTCTCTTGGTTATGGCATATTAGCTAATTTAAACCAAACTTCCCACTAAAGACAAATAATAAAGCTGGACAAAATATAAAAAATGACTTTCTTAAAGGATCAAAGAATGAACGGGATAGTGCTTTCCGATCCATTAAAGGACTGGAATTCAGAGAGGTGAAACCAGCACTCAGAAGAAACTGAAAGTTAAATTGTACCTTACAGCTAGGTAGGCCCAGAGGGACAACAGGAAAATCCTCTTCACGAACCTCAGATTAGAAACCTGAAGGGAGCTTAAGAATATAGGTGAGCCAGAAATTAAACAGTCCATAAATTGAAAGCAATTGGGCCCTGAGTCACCTGGTTAGGCCAAAAATATCTTGAGAGCAGAGATTTGTCTAAGTAATCCTAGATTCCCTCAAGCAGATGCCACTACCCCCGACCTCCCCCCAAAAAATCCTTCCTGGAAGATATCATCCATGGCTCATGATTTCTCAAGTAATTTTTCAACTTCAATGCCCAGTAAACAATTAATGACAACCAGGCACTTGGGGAAACAAGACACGTAAGATCAAAAGCAACAGAAACATAAAATAACAAAAAGAGGCTCACAGAGACTCCAAATAATAGAATTAACAAAGACTTTATATTATACTTAACATGTTCAAGGAGATGAAAACTTTAAAATCTCAACAATGAACGTGAAACCATAAAACCTGATATACCAGATTTTCATTAGAAGCAAATAATTATTTTGTTGAAAAATACAAAAACTGAAATTAACCATTCAATGAACAGGTTTAACAGCCAATGGACACAGCTGAGAGGGTGAGTCAGAGAAGGGCTGGTAGGAAAAAAGCCCAGATACAAAGACAGAAAGAAACATGGGGAAATGGTGTGAAGATCTAACATACAATACAGTTAATTGGAATTCCAGAAGGAAAGGAGAGAGAGTATGGGGCAGAAGCAACATTTGAATGGCTGAAAATTTCCAAAACTGATGAAAGATGTCAAGCCACAAATTTAAGAATATTAATGAGTTATTAACTGAAAATGAACAAAGAAAAAGCCACTAAGGCATCCTAAGGTGGAAAGATGATTACTTTGAAAGAAGCAACAATGCTTAATTCTCAACGATAAAGATGGATGCTAAAAACATGTGTAATGGAATCTCTAAGTAGCAAAAACTAAAACAACTGCCAACCTAGTATTCCCATACAGAGAAAATACCAATCAAGAGTGAAAAGTAAGGGAAGGGAAACACAATGGCAGAGTAGAAGAAAAAGAGCTGACCTCTTCTTATAAAAAGATCAAAATCACAACTAACTGCTGAATGACCATTGACAAAAAAAAAAAAAAAAACACTGGAACCTCCCAAAATGATATTCTACATCCAAAGACAAAGAAGTAGTCACAAGATGGTAGGAGAAATGCAATCGTGATAAAATCAAATCCCATAACGGCCAGGTGGACAACCCACAAATTAAAGAGAAAAATTATACCACAGAAGCTCTCCAACAGACATGAAAGGTCTGAGCCTCAAGTCAGGCTCCCCAGCCTGAGAGTAGGGCAACAGGAGAAGCACACCCAGAGAATCTAGCTCTGAAGGCCAGAGGGCTTTGACCATAGGAATTCCACCAGACTGGGAGAAACAGAAACTCCCAGAGGAGGGTTAATACAAGATCTTGTACACACCAGGAGCCAGGGCCAAAAAGCAGTGACTCATAAGAGCCTGAGCTAGACTCACCTGCTGGTATTTCAGGGCCTTCTGTGGAGGCAGGGGGTGGCTGTGGCTCACTGCAGAGACAAAGACACTGGCGGCAAGAGTTCTGGAGAGTACTCATTGACATGGGCCCTCTTGGAGGTAGCCATCTTCTCACCAAGACCTGGCCCCACCCAACAACCTACAGGCTCCAGTGCTGGGATGCCTCAGGCCAAACAACAGGGCGGGAACACAGCCCCGCCCATCTGCAGACAGGCTGTTTATAAAGTTTTCTGGAGCCCACAGCTGCCTGATAAGCACAACACCTGACAGGACCCTGCCCACCAGAGGGACAAGACCCAGCTGCACTCACCAATGGGCAGGAACAAGGCCCTCCCACCAGGAAGCCTGCAGAAGCATCTAAGACAGCCTTATTCACCAAAGGAGAGAGCAGAAACAAGAACCACAACTCTGCAGCCTGCAGAATATAAGCTACTACAACAGAAAGTTAAGACAAAATGAGATGGTAGATGAGTATGCCCCAAATGGAGGAATAAGAGAAAACCTTAGGCTTCCAGTTCAAGATGGTGGAGTACAAAGAAGTGCACTCATCTCCTCCCATGAGAGCACCAAAATCACAACTAGCTGTTGAACAACCATCGACAGGATGCTGGAACCCACGAAAAAAAGATACTCCCACGTCCAAAGACTAAGAAGCCCCAGCAAGACAGTAGGAGGGACATAATCATGATTAAAAATTAAATCCCATTCCCACCAGGTGGGTGACCACAAACTGGAGAAAAATAATACCAAATAACTTCTCCCACTGTTGTGAAGGTTCTGAACCCCATGTCAGGCTTCCCAGCCTGGGAATCTGACAAAGGGACTGGGAATCCCCAGGAAATGTGACCTTGAAGGCCAGCTGGATTTGATTATAATACTTCCACAGGACTGGGGGAAACAGAGACTCCAGTCTTGGATGGCAAATATAAAACCTTGCATGTATCAAGACTCAGAAGAAAGGAGCAGTGACCCCATAGGAGACTGAGCCAAAACCAGCTGCTAGTGTTGGAGGGTCTCCTGTGGAGGCATGGGTCAACAGGGGCTCACCACAGGGATGAGGGAACGGGCAGCTGCAGTCCTGGAAGACTCCCCTTGGTGTTAACACTCTTAGGGGTCGCCATTAACCCCAAAATGGAGCCCAGAGACCATAGAGCCCATAGGGCTCGGTTGTCTCAGGCCAAAAAAACTACCAGGGAGGGAGTGCAACCCCACCCACCAGCAGATAATTGGATTAAAGCTTTACTGAGCAAGGCCCTGTCCACCAGAACAAGATCCAGTTATTCCCACCACCAGTCCCTCTCATTAGGAAGCTTATACAAGCCTCTGAGCCTCCTCCTCCATCAGAGGGCAGACAGAAGAAGCAAGAATCACAGCCCCAGAGAGACTAAAAGAAAAGCCACATTACAGAAAATTAATCAGCATGAAAAAGCAGAAAGTTATGTCTCGGATGAAGGGACATGATAAAACCCCTGAAAAATAATTACATGAAGTGGAGGTAGGCAAACTTCCAGAAAAAGAATTCAGAAAAATGATAAGTGAAGATGATTCAGGATCTCAGAAAAAGAATGGAGGCAAAGACTAAGAAGATGCAAGAAATGTTTACTAAAGACCTACAAGAACTAAAGAACAAACAGACAGATGAATAATGCACTAGAAGGAATATACAGCAGAATAACTGAGGCAGAAGAATGGATAAATGACCTGGAGGACAGAACGGTGGAAATCACTGCCACAGAACAGAATATAGAAAAAAGAATGAAAAGAAATAAAGACAGTCTAAGAGACCTCTGGGAGAACATTAAACACACCAACCTTTGCATTATAAGGGTCCCAGAAAGAGGAGAGAGAGAGAAAGGATCTGAGAAAATATCTGAAGAGATAATAGCTGAAAGTTCCCTAATTTGGGAAAGGAAATAGCCTACCAAGTCTAGGAAGCACAGAGAGTCCCAGGCAGGATAAACACAAGGAGGAACACCCTGTGACACATAGTAATCAAACTGACAAAAATGAAAGACATTGAGAAAAGTATTAAAAGCAACAAGGGAAAAATGACAAATAACATACAAGGGAACTCCCATCAGGCTATCAGCTTATTTCTCAACAGAAACTACAAGCCAGAAGGGAATGGCATGATATATTTAAAGTGATGAAAGGGAAGAACCTACAGCCAAGAATACTCTACCCAGCAAGATGCTCCTTCAGATCTGATGGCGAAATCAAAAGCTTTCTAGATAAGCAAAAGTTAAAGAGAATTCAGCACTACCAAACCAGCTTTACAACAAATGCTAAAGGAAATTCTCTAGGCAGGAAACAAGAGAAGGAAAAGACTTACCTATAGAAAATAAACACAAAAAATTAAGAAAAATGGTAATAGGCTCATACATATCGATAATTACCTTAAATGTAAATGGATTAAATGCACCAACCAAAAGACACAGACTGGCTGAGAAGAAGAAAACATGTGCATGTATGAACTTCCACTTACCACATCACTCTGCTTGACCCCTGAAATTGCATGTAATTATTTCTTTTTCTTAGGTTAATCATGTTCCTATTACTGTTTGCAATTGTATTATCTTTTATTTTTTGTGTGGCTATTGATTGTGAAAACTAATAAACATCTTTTACTACAGTGATTATGTAACTATTATTCACTCAATACCATTGTATCATGACTGGTCAACAGAAAAATAATAGAATTCTGTATCACCAAACTACCATTCAATAGAAAGATCTGTAATCACTTTTTAAAACAAGATGCATACCAGAATTATCTTGGAATTTTTTAAAAAATACAAATGCCCAGGTGGTGCTTTTTTCCACTAGAGCTCCAGATATGTTTCTAGTGAGCAGTCATGTTTAAAAACAACTAGACTATATAAGGATCTTTTATCTAGTTTGTTTCACTTTATCTATTTCATATTCAGTGCTCCCATTTCACTTAGTTTATGTTTTCCAATTTCTCCATCTCTTTTGTTTTGATGTTCTTTCTCAAGCCTTTTAGGGCTTCTCTGATAGCTCAGTTGGTGAAGAATCTGCCTGCAATGCAGGAGACCCCAGTTCAATTCCTGGGTCAGAAGGTCCCCTGGAGAAGGGGTAGGCTGCCCACTCCAGTATTCTTGAGCTTCCCTGGTGGCTCAGTTGGCAAAGAATCCGCCTGCAATGTGGGAGACCTGGGTTGGAAAGATCCCCTGGAGAAGGGAACAGCTACCCACTCTGGTATTCTGGCCTGGAGAATTCCATGGAGAGAGGAGTCTGGCAGGCTACAGCACATGGGGTCCCAAAGAGTTGGACATGACTGAGGGACTTTTACTTTTTCTTTCTCAAGCCTTTATCAAACATAGTAGAAAAGCTTTTGTATACATATATAAATAACACATATTATACATATATTTTAGAAAACTTATGAATTTTTGCCTAGCTAAAAAATTTATGACATTTTGATTCCACCTGTTTCAATTATTACCAGAATGCTAGATTTCTGATTTAAAAATTAGATATGCACCACACAACAAAGATTTACTGTATAGCACAGGTAACTACAGTCAATATCTTATAATAACCTACAATGGAAAATAATTTCAAAAATAATATATGTGTATATGTATAAATAAATCACACAGAAAAAGAATTCTACTTTTTGAAATTTAGGAGTGTTTATCTTTTTGCCAGTTTTTCAAAATGTCCTGTAGAAATCTAGTAACAAGGTATGAGATACAATATTTTAAATATATTTGTGTAGGACAGAAGATTAATATAAATTGACGTAAATACAAATCTATTATATTGAAATTATTAATGACATCATTCAAGATGCTCTGATTCTTTTTTCTGCACTTGATAAAATATTCTCAGAGGAATGTTAATATGTCTCAGTATGATTATATATATATTTTCTTTTCCCTTATATTTTTTCTGATTTTTGTTTTATGTACCTTTCTTAGTTATAAGTTGTCTAATGGTTTATGAGGTCTATCTTCTTTCTGAATTGTACCTTTCATCATTAAAAATGTTCATCTTTATTTCATTTAAAAATAAATATAAAGAAAAAAGATAAAACCCTAGAAGAACAACTAAGTGGAGACAGGCAAACTACCCAAAAAAGAATCTGGAGTCATGGTAGTAAAGATAATCTAAGGTCTTGGAAAAAGAATGGATGCCCAGATTGAGAAGATACAAGAAATGCTTGACAAAGACCTAGAAGAACTAAAGAACATACAAAATGAATAATACAAATACCTGAAATAAAAAATGTATTAGAAGCAACCAACAGCAAAATAAGTGAAGAATATGTGATCTAGAAGACAGAATGGCAGAAATCACTGCTACATGATAAAGAAAAAAAGGATGAAAAAGATGAAGACCGTCTAAGAGACCTCTGTGTTGTTGTTCAGTTGCTAAGTCATGTCTGACTCTTTGTGACCCCATGGACTGCAGCATACCATGGACAGGCTTCCCTGTCCTTCACCATCTCCCAGAGCTTGCTCAAACTCATGACCATCGAGTCAGTGATCCAACCATCTCATCCTCTGTCACCTGTTCTCCTCCTGCTCTCAGTCTTTCCCAGCATCAGAATCTTTTCCAATGAGTTGGCTCTTTGCATCAGGTGGCCAAAATATTGGTGTTTCAGCTTCAGTCCTTTCAATGAATATTTAGGATTGATTTCCTTTAGGATTGACAGGTTTGATCAAACCAGCCAACCAGCCAAGAGACCTCTTGGAGAACATTAAATGTACCAACAACTGCCTTATAGGAGTCACAGAAAGAGAAGAGAGAGGGAAAGGACCTGAGCAAATATGTGAAGAGATAACAGCTGAAAACCTTCCTATCATGGGAAGGAAACAATTGCCCAAGTCCAGGAAGTACAGAGAGTTCCAGGCAGGATAAGTCTAAGGTGAAGCATGCAGAGGCACACAGTAATCAGACTGACAAAAAATGAAGACAAAAGAAAAAAATTAAAAGCAACAAAGGGAAAGGCAACAAATAGCTATAAGGTAATTACCACAAGATTATCAGTTGATTTACTATCAGAAACTCTGCAGATCAGATGGAGAAGGCAATGGCATCAGACTCCAGTACTCTTGCCTGGAAAATCCCATGGACGGAGGAGCCTGCTAGGCTGTAGTCCATGGGGTCGCTAAGAGTTGGACACGACTGAGTGACTTCACTTCCACTTTTCACTTTCACACACTGGAGAAGGCAATGGCAACCCACTCCTGTGTTCTTGCCTGGAGAATCCCAGGGACGGGGAAGCCTGGTGGGCTTCTGTCTATGGGGTCACACAGAGTCGGACACGACTGAAGTGACTTAGCAGCAGCAGCTGCAGACCAGAATGGACTGGCAGAACACATTTAAAGGCTGAAAGGGAAGAACCTGCAAGCAATACTGTACCCAGCAAGGTTCTCACTGGGATTTGACAGAGAAATCAAAAGCTTTACAGACAAGCAAAAACTAAAAGAATTGAGCACCACTAGAACAGTTTTGCAAAATACTAAAGGAACTTCTCTAGGTGGGAAAAACAGGGGTGGGGGGACAACTGCAAACAAGAATACTACAAACAGGAAAGCTCACTGGTAAAGGAAAGCATACAGTAAAGATAGAACAGCATCCACGCATAAATGTGGTATCAAAATGGCAATCATGAGGAGAGTACAAACTCAGATAATAGGAAACTTAAAATGACATTGTAACTCTCTCTGCAAACATCATACTCATTTCCTCTAAGATCATGAACAAAACAAGGATGTCCACTCTTGCCACTTTTATTCAACACACTTTTAGAAGTCCTAGCCATGGCAATCACAGAAAAAATAAAAGGAATCCAAATTGGAAAAAAAAAGTAAAACTGTCATTCTTTACAGATAACATGATACTGTACATGTACGTGCGTGCATGTTCAGTCATGTCTGACTTTCTGCAGCCCCACGGACTATAGTCCACCAGGCTCCTCTGTCCATGGAATTTTCCAGGCAAGAATACTGGAGTGGGTTGCCTTTTCCTACTCCAGGGGATTTCCCGACCCAGGAACTGAACTCACATCTCTTGAGTCTCCTGCATTGGCAGGAGGATTCTTTACCACTGAGCCACCCCGAAAGCCCCAAAAATTGTAAAGATGCTACCAGAAAACTACTAGAGCTCATCAATGAATTCAATAAAGTTGCAAGATACAGAATTTATATACAGAGATCTCTTGCATATCTGCAGACTAGCAACAAAAGACCAGAAAGACAAATTAAGGAAACAATCCCATTTACCATCACATCAAAAAGAAGAAAACACCTAGGGATATACCTACCTAAGGAGGCAAAACACTGATACTCTGAAAACTGTAAGACAAAGATAAACGAAATCTAACATGACATAGAAAGATGAATAGATAGATCGTGTTCTTGGATAGGAAGGATTAATAGTTAAATGAGTATACCACCCAAAGCAATATACAGATTCAATGCAATCCCTATCAAATTACCAATAGTATTTTTCACAGAACTAGAACAAAATTTTTAAAATTTGTACAAAGATACAAAAGAACCAAAGCAATCTTGAAAAAGAAAATGGATCTGGAACAATCAGGCTCCCTAACTTCAGGCTATACTATGAAGCTACAGTCTTCAAATCAGTATTACAGTACTGGCACAAAGAGAAATACAGATCAATGGAAAAAGACAGAAAACCCAGAAATAAACCCACCCACCTATGGTCAATTAATCTACAACAAAGGAGGCAAGAATATATAATGGAAGGCTCTTCAATCAGTGGTGCTGAGAAAAACGTGACAGCTACATGTAAAAGAATCAAATTAGAAGATTCTTGGGACTTCCCTGGTGGTCCAATGGTTACAAATCTGCCTGCCAATGCAAGCAACATGGGCTTGATCCCTGGTCCAAGAAGACCCACATGCCTCAGGGCAACTAGGCCCATGCATCACAACTACTAAGCCTGCACTCTAGATCCCATGAGTTGCACATAATGAAGCCTGCACACCTAGAGTCTGTGCTCCACAACAAGAGAAGCTACTGCAATGAGAAGCCCACACACAGCAATGAAGAGTGTCCCTTCTTCACACCAACTACAGAAACTCCATATGTGACAAAGACCCAACACAGCCATAAATCTGTCAATAAATGAATAAAAATAATAAACTGGAACATTCTTTAATACCATTTACAATAATAAACTCAAAATGAATCAAAGACCTAAATGTAAGACATGATACTATAAAACTTACAGGAAAACATATGAAGAACACTCTTTGACATAAATCACAGCAGTATCGTTCTCGATCTGTCTACTAGAGTAATGGAAATAAACACAAAAATAAATGGGACTTAATTATACTCAAAAGCCTTTGCAAAGGCAACCATAAACAAAATGAAAAGACAACTCACAGAATGGCAGAAAATATTTGCAAACTATGTGACCAACAAGGGATAAATCTCCAAACCTACAAACAGCTCATGTAGCTCAATACCAAAAAAACAACTCAATCAAAACATGAGTGGAAGACCTAAATAGACATTTCTCCAAAGAAGACACAGAGATGACCAAGAGAAACATGAAAAGATGCTCAACATTACTAATTATTAGAGAAATGCAAACCACAATTACAATGAGGTATCACCTCACACCACTCAGAACGGCCATCATCAAAGTCTACAAATAAATGCTGGAGAGGGTGTGGAGAAAAAGGAACCCTCCAACACTGTTAGTGGGAATGTAAATTGGTACAGCCACTACGGAGAACAGTACGGACATTCCTTAAGCTAAAAATAAAGCCATATGACCCTACAATCCCACTCTTGGACATATATCTAGAGAAAAACATGGTCTGAGAGAATACATACATCCCAATGTTTACTGCAGCACTGTTATTATCAATAACTATAACATGAAAGCAATCTAAATGTCCATCAACAGAAGAATGGGTAAAGAAGATGTGGTACATGTATACAATGGAGTATAACTCAGCCATTAAAAAAGGTGAAATACTGCTATTTGCAGCAACATGTATGAACTTAGAGATTATTACACTGAGTGGTTGTCAGAGAAGGAGAAATATCATCAGACATCCCTTATGTGCAAAATCTAAAAAGAAAATTATACAAATGAACTTATTTACAAAACTGAAACAGACTCACACAACTTAGAGAATGAACTTATGGTTACCAAGGGAAGGGTCAGGGGAAGGGATAGTTAGGGAGTTAGGACTGACATGTACACATTGCTATATTTAAAATGGATAACCAACAAAGTCCTACTGTATAGGACAGGGAACCCTGCTTAATGTAATGTGGCAGCCTGGATGGGAAGGGAGTTTGGGAGAGAACAGATAACATGTATGGCTAAGTCCCTTAGCTGTCCACCTGAAACTATCACAACCCATTGTTAAGTGGCTATATTCCAATGTAAAATAAAAAGTTAAAAAAAATAGAGGGAGGGGGAAAAAAAGGTAATATACCCAGTATCAAGAAGGAAGAAGGTCCGAGAAAAATGAATACATATATCTACTCAAAAACTTGTCCATGAATATTCATGGCAGCATTATTCCTACTAGCCAAAAAGCAAAAACAACTCAAATGTCCATCCACTGATGAATGATCAAATGAAATATGGTATATCCATACAGCGTATTATCTGGCAGCAAAAAGAAACAAAGTACAGTTGACCCTTGAACAACATAGGGATTAAGGTTGCTAACCCTTCACACAGTTGAAAATCTGAGTATAATTTATAGTTGGTCCTCCATATACATGATTCCTCCATATACACGGGTTCCTCTATATTCACTGTTCCATATCTGCAGATTAAACCAAATGTGGATTGTGTAGTACTGCAGCATTTTCTACTGATAGAAGTTCCCATGTAAGTGGACCCACACAACTCAAACTCCTATTGTTCAAGAGTCAACTGTACTGATATATGCTACAACATAAATGAACTTTGAAATCATTATGCTAAGTCAAAGAAGCCAGCACCAAAGGACCACAAATTGCATGATTCCATTTATATGAGAATTATAGAAGAAACAAATCTATACAGCAAAAAGATTTGTGACTGTCTAGGGCTGATGGGGCAAGAAGTAGCTTGTGGAAAGTGGGGAGTGACTGCTAATGGGTGCAGTGTATCTTTTTGTCCTGAAATTGATTATGCTGATGGTTGTACAAATCTGTGAATGTTATAAAAACCACTGAATGGGGAAGCTGTATGGTTATACCTCAAGGCCATTTAAAAAAAGAATAAAAGGAGGGATCTTCACTGAGGAATCTGAAGAAAAACAAGTGATAGAAGTATACTTTTAATGCTGATAACTGAAAATTCAGATTAAAAGGACAAATTTTAAAAAATATTACTTACCAAACAGTTTTATGAAGAAATAAACCCATATCAAGCATCTTTCCCAAACATGATATAAATTAGAAATGAATCACAAGAGGAAAACTGAAAAATCCACTAACATGTGGAGATTAAACATGTTACTGAACAACTAATAGGTCAACAGAGAAATCCTGGTGGCTCAGATGATAAAGATTCTGCCTGCATTGCAGGAGACCTGGGTTCAATCCCTGGGTTGGGAAGATTCCCCTGGAGAAAGAAATGGCTACCAACTCCAGTATCCTTGACTGGAGAATTCCATGAACAGAGGAGTCTGGCGGCTTACAGGCCATGGGGATGCAAAGAGTCAGACACGATTGAGCAACTAACACAAACATGCAAAAAATACCTTGAGACAAATGAAAATAAAATACACCAAAATTATGAGATTCAACAAAGTAGTTCTAAGGGGGAAGTTCATAGTAACAAAGGCCTACCTGAAGAAACAATAAAGATGCAAATAAACAACAGAACATTATACTTCAAGGAACTAGAAGAAGAAAAAAGGAAGTCCAAAGTTAGTAGAATGAAGGAAATAACAAAGATCAGAGTGGAAATGAATGAAATAGAGACCAAAAAGACAACAGAAAAGATCAATGAAACTAAGAGCTGATTCTTTGAAAAAGCAGACAAAACTGACAAATCTTTACAAGGGATACCACAGAAATACAAATGATCGTAAGAGACCACAATGAACAATTAAATACCAATAAAGTGAACAACCTGAAAGAAATGAATAAATTCCTACAAACACACAATCTTCCAAGAGTGGATCATGAAGAAATAGAAAATGCAAATAGAATCAATTACTATTAGAAAGACTGAATCAGTAACCAAAAATCTCCCAACAAAGAAGAGTCCAGGATCTGAGATCTCCACTGGTGAAGTCTACCAAACATTCAAAGAATTAATACAAATCCCTTCCAAACTCTTTCCAAAAAACAGAAGAGAGAAAAAAAAAACAACAACAAAAACCAGAAAAGGACACTTCCAAACTCATTTTAAAAGGCCAGAATTGGGCCGATACTAAAACTAGACAAGGATACCAAACAAACTATAGTCCAATATCCTTGATGAACATAGAGGAAAAATTCTCAACAAAATATTAGCAAATGAAAATCAACAGTACATTAAAAGAACCATATACTATAATCAAAGGGTTTATTCCAGGGAGGCAAAGATGGTGCAATACTTGCAAATCAGTTAATACAATGTACTACATTAACAAGATAAAGGATAAAAATCATATGATCACCTCAACAGATGCAGAAAAAACATTTGACAAAATTCAACATTCGTTCATGATTAAAATTCTCAAGAAAGTGGGTATAGAGGGAGTGGAAAGATATATGTACAGGTCTACCACTAACATCATATTCAAAAGTATAAAGCTGAAAGCTTTTCCTCTATGATCAGGAACAAGCTAAAAATGTCCACTCTCATCACTTTTATTCAATGCAGCATTGGAAGACCTAGCCAAAAAATTAGGCAAGAAAGAAAAAGCATTCAAACTGGAAACAAAGAAGAACTATCAATATTTGCAGATGACATGGTATCATATATAGAAAACTCTTAAGACTCCATCAAAAAACTGTTACAACCAATAAACTAATTCAATAAAACATACAAAATCAATACACAAAAAATTTTCATTTTACTAATAAAATGATGGCTCAGTCAGTAAAGAATCCGCCTGCAATGCAGGAGACCTGGGTTAGATCCCTGAGTCAGGAAGATCCCCTGGAGGAGGGCATGGCAACCCACTCCAGTATTCTTGCCTGGGAATCCCCATGGACAAAGGAGCCTAGTGGGCTATATTATAGTCCATGGGGTCACAAAGAGTCAGACATGACTGAGCAACTAAGTACAGCACAGCAGAGAGAAATTAAGAAGACAATCCCATGTACAACCACATCAAAAAGAATAAACTACCAAGGAATAAATCTAATGAAGGAAGTTAAAGATCTATATACTGAAAACCACAAGACATTGTCGAAAGAAACTGAAGACAGAAAAAAAGATAGTACATGCCCATGAACTGGGAGAATTAATATTGTTAAAATGTCCATACTACCTAAAGCAATCCACAGATTCAATGAAATTCCTATCAAAATTCCAATGGTATTTTTCACAAAAAGAGAACAAACAATCCTAAAATTTATATGCAATCACCAAAGACCTCCAATAATCAATGCAATCGTGAGAAATAAAAATGCTGGAAGCACCATGCTTCCTGGTTTCAAACTATATTACAAAGCTATACCAAGCAAAACAGTACGGAGTTGGCATAAATACAGACATACAGATCAATGGAGCAGATAGACAGTCCATTACAACACAGAAGCCAAGAATATATATTGAGAAAATGACAGTCTCTTCTGTCCAGTGTTGAGAAAACTGGACAGTCACACATGCAAAACAATAAATGGACCACACTATATTACACTATACACAAAATTAATTCAAAATGGATTAAAGACTTGAACATAATACTCTAAACCATAAAAGTCCTAGAAGAAAACATAGGCAGTAATCTCCTTGACATAGGTCTTGGTAATTATTTTTGGACCTGACATCAAAAGCAAAAAAAAAAAACAAGTGGAATTACTTCAAAACAAAAATGCTTCTACACAGAGAAAAAAACCATTAAGAAATGAAAAAGCAACCTATAGAATGGGAGAAAATATATTCAAATCACATATCTGATAAAGGACTAATATTCAAAATAGACAAAGAACTCACATAACTCAATAGCATGGAAAAAATCTGATTAAAAAATTGGCAGAATATATGAATAGACATTTTTCCAAAGAAGACATACAGATGGCCAAAAGGTACATGAAAAGCTGTTTAACATCACTAATCATCAGGGAAATGTAAATCAAAACCACAATGAGAGACCACCTCACATCTCTCAGAATGACTACTATTAAAAAGACAAGAAATAACAAATGCTGGCAAGGATGTAGAGAAAAGTGAATGCTTGTGCACTGTTGGTGGTAATGTAAATTAGTGCAGCTACTATGGAAAACAGCAGGGAGGTTTCTCAAAAATATTAAAAATAAAACTAGCATATACAGTACAGCAATTCTGTTGGGCTATTTATCTACAGAAAATAAAACCACTAATTTGCAAAGTTATATGCACCCCTCCTGTTCACCGCAGCATTATTTATAATGGTGAAAATATGGAAACAACCTCAGTGTCCATCAAGGAATGAATGCAGGAAACCACGGTATATATACACAATGAGGGCTCATTTCTAGCACATAGTAAAGAACTTTTACAAATCAGCAAGTCAAAATAAGCAAGAAAGTACATGACACATTTCTGAAGGAATTCCATCGAAAACAGTTATAAAAGCACAACATCTAGATCTAGTTATAAATATTGACACTTTAAGATTCACAAAGCAAAACATTTTACCATATATTAATGGTTTCAAAATTGTTTACAGATGCCAAGCCAGTTTTCTCATTCTCTAGTCACAACTCCAAAACAAATATGTATCATTGAAAAAGTCCTGTTTAAGAAATTTTTGCCTACTCCAAAGTCAAAAACTGAGACCTACCTATATATCCATCAACAATAGAATGATACATAATGATATATTCACACAACGAAATATACAGCAATGAGAAAGAAGAGTTAACAACTATACACAATATAGATAAATCTCACATTCATAATTTGAGGTTTATCTATATTCTCATGTTGCACAAGAGACTACAGTAGGATTCTATTAATATAAAATACAAAATAGGCAAAAACAATTTCTGATGTTAAAAGTCAGGGAAATGGTTAGAGGGCAGTAAGTGACCAAAAGGGTACACAAAGGGGTAACTAATTTTCAAAACTGATTAGAGGATATGAGAGCAAAAAAGTTTGAAGTCCACTGCTTTCAGGGCAAATCAGAGAAATTAAATAACAAAAATTTTAAAAAGCAGGTATCAGACAATATGCTAATTGCTAGGGCTCTCAAACCAACTGGAGATTCTTAAACTTACAGTAACATGGTTTGTAATTATTCAAACCTCAAAAGATAAACTGATTTATATCTAGATTAGATATAAATGCTGATTTATAAAGATGCAAGACAAGCAACATGATAAGGGTTTTAGTTTATTTTGTTCAAGTTGATTTACAATGTTGTGTTAATTTCTGCAGTACAGCAAAGTGATTCAGTTATATATACATTCTTTTTCACATTTTTCTCCACTATGGTTTATCACAGGATACTGAATATAGTTCCCTGTGCTATATAGCTTTTCACTAAATAAGAGGGTCTTTCAAATCTTAGAAATGAATAGACTGACACATCTAGTCAAATCTCCGAAAATTCACAAATGAAGAAACTAAGGTCCTTTGAAATTGGGTGATTTGTCCAAGGTCATAAGCAGCTCTTGATAAGTAGAAACAACTGAAGCTATTTAAGTTCTCCCCTCTCCCAGTTTTCTATAAGTTCTAGGGGACTTCAACCCACCAAGGGTTTGTTTATTGGCAGGGTCCCTTAATACATACCACATTCAATTAAAACATTGTCATCCAAATGTTACCAACCCAAAATTAATTTTTTTGCCATCCATGACTAATTGCCAAATACTATTTCTGGGGCAGAAAAGATAAGACTTTCTAAAGTAAAGTTCATGACGTGCAACCTAACAGATAACTTTCTGTTTACACTAAATGATGACCGTGACATCAACGGCAAGGCATATGTGATAATTTAGAATGACAATGGCACCTATAGCATACAGTATTCCTGAAAAAGACAAAATAAGATCAATCATGACCTCACACTGAGGTCAATACATATAAATAAACAAATGTGCTAAATTAGCAACAAGTTATTGTACAAACTTAACATTAATTTCTCAACCAGAATTACAAGTACTTTCTGCAATTCATTCCAGTTAGTTTCTATATCCAATATGAAGTATGCCTTTTATACATCTTTAACGATTTAAAAAGATGTCTTGTCATTCTGAAGCTAAATCCATCGAAAGCGAACAAACAGCACATGAAATAACCCGTTTAGTCCAACATATTTCTAAATTATAAAAATGCTTTAGTCTCCACCCTAACACCACAGCATTCTTTCCTCTGTCATAGGACTCTTCTTTTATTTCAAACTATAA